>NW_017670500.1:132123-152144 GCF_001879085.1 Nicotiana attenuata | reverse complement strand
TATATATATATATATATAATTGACATTATGGTTAAGTCAAGTGACAAGCTAATAAATGTCATGTAACGACCCGGCCGGTCGTTTTTAGAATTTACGCCCCGATCCCCCATTAACTACTTTCCCCGTATTTATTTCTGTTATTTTGAATTGCCGGGATGTTCGGTTTTGAGTTTTGGAGAGTTTTGGGATACTTAGTCCCTAAATGAGAGCTTAAGTTTTGGAAATTTGACCGTGATCGGAACAGTTTGAAGACGGCCTCGGAATGGAATTCCGATGGTAACGTTAGCTCGTTGGGTGATTTCGGGCTTAGGGGCATGATCGGATTGCATTTTGGAGGTCCGTAGCTAATTTAGGCTTGAAATGCCGAAAGATCAAATTTTGAAGTTTCCGGTTCGATAGTGAATTTTTGATCCGAGGGTCGGAATGGAATTTGGGAAGTTGGAGTAGCTCCGTAGTGTTGAATGTGACATGTGTGAAAAATTTCAGGTCATTGGGACGAGGTTTGATAGACTTTTTGATCGAAAGCGTATTTTGAGTTTTTTTGAAGTTCTTAGGCTTGAATTCGATATTAAATTGGTGTTTCTATGTTGTTTTAGGTTTTTTAAGGATTGGTATAAGTTTGGACAGTGGTATTAGATTTGTTGGTGCCTTTGGTTAAGGTCCCGCGGGCCTCGGGATGATTTTGGGTGGTTAACGGGAAGTTGAAACTTGGAGTTGGCAGCTGAACTTCTTTGGGCTGCTGTCATAACCACATTTGCAGTTTAGAGGGCGCAGATGCGACCCCCGCAGATGCGGCATCTAACCACAGAAGCGGCCAAGAGGGGACAAGGCTGGCAACGCAGATGCGGAATCTTAGTCGCACCTGCGTGACCGCAGATGCGGTCAGTAAGTCGCAGGTGCAGATTTTGGGACTTTAGTGAGTTTCGCAGATGCGGTCATTTTTCCGCAGAAGCGGGACCGCAAGTACGGTCCCTTGACCACAGAAGCGGAAATGCTGGGCAGAAAATCAGAGTTTCGAGGGTTCAGTTTCAAAAAGTTAAAAATTGATTTGGGAGCTCGAGACTTGGCGATTTTTAGAGGGATTTTCACCTGAGTGTTTTGGGTAAGTGATTCTTACTCGGTTTTGATTGTTTTCCACGAATCTATGCTTAAATGCATCCTTTAAATTCGAATTTGGGGTGGAAAAATTGAAGAAAAGTTGGAAAAGTTCTTAGACCTAACAATTGAATTTGTATCACGATTTTGATGTCGAATTTGGATAATTTTGATATAAATGAACTCGTGAGAGTATAAGGATTCTGAAATGTAGAATTTACCCGATTTCAAGACGTGGGCCCGGAGGGCATTTTGGTCATTTCACCTAATTTTCGCGTATTAGCTTAGAATTTAATTGTAAAAGTTGTTACTTGGAGTATTATTTAGATTATGCAATTGAATTGAATAGATTTGGGCCATTTGGAGTCGAATACTTGTGGCAAGAACGTGATTTCGGGTGGATTTTGAGCTGGTTCGAGGTAAGTGGCTTGCCTAACCTTGTGTGGGGGACCTTCCCCTTAGGATTTGGTATATTTGTTAATTGAAATGCCTTGTACGTAAGGTGACGAGTGTGTACTTGTGCTAATTGCTGAAAAATCTGGTTCCCATTCAGTACTTAGAATTGTGTTTTCCTTTCCTGTTTACACTACTTGCAAGTTAAGCCTGTTGTTAGCTTAGGGAAGCATGTCTAGTTGATTTAACTGCTTATTTGTTCTTCTGCTGATCACGCCCAACTCTAGTCCTAAAAAGGATAAGCGGTCGCTGCAAATATAATCCGGTCTAAAAGTCCGGAGTCGAATCCCACAAAGAACTAAGGTTTCGCTGTAATTGTTCAATATCGCAAAGAAGACAAGTTTGAACAATTTCTAAATTATAATATTAAGATTTTTATATCTAACTAATTAACCAACAAATACTATAAAACGGTAAAATTATCAACTAACGAGACAAAGGTTTGGAGACTAAATTAAGGAGGTCTAGAATTATGATTTCCCCAATTGTTGATTTCATTAATTGTATGTTTCTTATAGCTTTGACTTAGTTGCCTCTATCAATCATGAACTCTCCAGCTATCATAAATCTCTCTCAAGCAATTATGATAATTTACTAGACGCACTCTCTCAAGCTACGCTAGCTAGATTCACATTACAATTCACTTAGATCGCACCCGAGGTATCGTTATCTCTAATCCAACCTCTAAACCCTCGGTTATGACTCTCGCCTATACTCCGGGAGTGATGTTGTTCAAACAACTACCTAAATATGCACTCTCTCTCAAGCAGATACATAATAAATAGGAACGGCTAATTAAGGATCCTTTCAATTAACCAAAATCAAAACGTAATTGAACAAATAGAGATTAACAACTAACTCAAAACTATATTAATATAACAACCAATTCATCCCCAAAAGGTTCCATCAAAGCCCTAAGAAAACGAATTAGCTATTCATAATAGTATGTAAAACTACAATACTAAAAATCATAACCAACAATGAAAAATAGGAAGAGGAAGGAAAAACTCGTAAGAAGAATTTCCCGCCTTGCTCCTAGCGTGTCTCTTGCCTCCTAGGGTCGAATCTATGTCTCAAANTACAAACTATATTAATATAACAACCTAATTCTACTACCCCAAAAGGTTCCATACAAAGACCCTAAAAAACGAATTAGCTTTTCATAAAAGTATGTGAAAACACAATACTCCAATTCATAACCAACAATAAAATAGGAAGAAGAAGGGGGAAAACTCGTAGTTGAATCTTCCTCCTTGCTCCTAGCGTGTTCTTGCCTCCAAGGGTGTTATCTAAACCTAAAGTAGTGTCTCCCCTTTTCAAAGTGGTGTTTTAGGGTGTATTTATATGACCTAGGGTTGATGAGGGGCAGAATTCTTCAATCCAACTTCGGATGGGAGAGCTAGAATCCGCGTCTGTCTTCGCGTCTAGAGGCGGACTTTGACGCGGATCCGCGTCTGCCTTCGCGTCTAGACGCGGACTTTGACGCGGATGCAGCTTTTGAAATTCTTCCATTTCGCGAAGCGCTCCGTGCCTTTGCTTCGCTTCGCTGTTTTGTGCCTAAATTTTTCTCCTTTTTCGCGTCCGACTTCGTGTGTCACGACCCGGATTTCCCACCCTCGGGAGCCATGATGGCGCCTACTAATGGGAGCTAGGCAAGCCAAATTTAATTATTTATCCATTAATAATCTAGTCCATTTTAACAATTTACGACAATAATACAAAAGCAACGAAATTCAATAATAAGCGGAAGTCTTAACATTTTATAAAAACTGAATAGAAATGCGGAAAAGTTCAACAAAATCCTCTACCCAAGACTGGTGTCACTGTACTCACGAACTGCTAAGATTACTACATACAAACGTCAGAATGAGAACATAAGCTGTTTGTCTCGAATACAATGAGATAACAGATAAAAATAAAGGATAGAGGAGACGTCGGGCCTGCGGACGCCTGCAAGGCTACCTCGGGTCTCTCTGAAATGAAGCCTGCTCCCACACTACTGCTACTGCTGCTCGAAACCTGGATCTGTGCAAAATAGCACAGAGTGGAGTATCAGCACAACCGACCCCATGTGCTGGTAAGTGTCTAGCCTAGTCCCGACGAAGTAGTGACGAGGCTAGACTGGACTACCACATAAACCTGTGCAATATACAGCGGAATCGAAATACAAGACAAGTAAAACAATATGGGAGGGGAAGCATGTTGTGGGGAGATAACAGTTTCAAGTATAAATTGACTAATACAAAGGGGGCACAACACATACAACAATAAGGAACGGAGATCAACAAGTGCACGGCATCACCCTTCGTGCTTTTACTCTCATTCTCACCAAGCAATAATATAAACAAACGTGCACGGCATCACCCTTCGTGCTTTTACTCTCATTCCTCACATGTAATCAATAGAATAAGCACGGAATGGCACATCGTGCGGCACGGCATCACCCTTCATGCTTTACTCTCTTTTCCTCACAATAAGCAAATAATGCACGGCATCACCCTTCGTGCTTTAACACTCTTCCTCACCCAATCAACAATCACAAACAAGAGCAAGGGAATAACAAAACAATAATGAACATCCCGACAAGGGTACACAAACAAACAATTAAAAACCCGGCAAGGGTACAACATCAATGACAAACAACGTCCATGCAAGGCAATAAATCATTAACTCTTCACTTCCTTTCACTTTCATCTCATAGTTCACATTATCACTTGAGCCAATGCTCCAATGAATTACTTATCTCATATACCTTCACAATTGGTATTTCAACCCGAGCCAATGCTCCACGAAGTTCAAAGATCACAATTTCTTTCTCAAGATCTTTACAACATATAGAAGTCATCAATTAAGCATGGAAGGCATAACAACAACCAAACTATTCGCAAAATAAGGACTCACGGTCATGCTAGACACCAATGTATAGATACTCGTCACCGTGCCTATACATCGTACTCGACAATTAACAAGTTACAATTAAGACTCAACTCCTATTCCCTCAAGCTAGGGTTAAACCAAACACTTACCTCGATGCCTTGCCTCAACTATGGCTTTACCCCGTAATTCCACCTCCAATCCGCTCGAATCTACTCACAAATTACTTAATTGCTTTAATAAACATTAAATGAATCAATTTGAATGCATAAAAATGAGTTTCCCAAAGTTTTTCCCAAAAATTCCAAAATCGCTCCCGGGCCCACGTGGTCAAAACCCGAGGTTCGAACCAAAACCCGGTTACCCATTCCCCCACGAACACAAATATGTAAGTTGTTTTGAAATCGGACCTCAAATTGAGGTCCAAATCCCCAATTTTTAGAAAACCTAGGTTCTACCCAAAACCCCCAATTTCACCCATGAAAATCTTTGATTTTAAGTGGAAAACATGTTAAATGATGCTAATGGTTGAAGGAATTGAGTAGAAATTAACTTACAATTGATTTGGAGAAGAAAGATTTCTTGAAAAATCGCCTATGGGTGTTTGAGTTTGAGAAAATGTGAAAAATGAAGCTCAAAATCGGTTAAGTATAAAAATTACTGGGTTGCAGATATGGGAATTGCGAACTGGGTTCGCTTTTGCGAACCCTGCAGGCTTGGGAAATGCGAAAGGAAATTCGCATTTGCGAACTCTAGGAAATCTGGGCTTGTTCGCATTTGCGAACAACTAGTCGCATTTGCGACCTCCAGCCATCTGGGCACACTTCGCAATTGCGAAGGAGGACCTTGCATTTGTGAGCCAAGGCAGGCCTGGGCTGGGTTCGCATTTGCGAACCAGCCTTCGCATTTGCGAGTTCGCATTTGCGAGTTCGCATTTGCGAACCAGGCTTCGCAGCCTGTTCATACCAGGAGCAATTTCTGAGATATCTAAGGTAAAAATGCAACTTGACACCTATCCAAATCTCACCCGAGCCCTCGGGGTTCCAAACCAAACATACACACAACCTAAAAAATATCTTACGGACTTATTCGTGCGATCAAATCGCCAAAATAACATCATATACATCGGATCAAGCCTCAAAACTCATGATTTCTTCCAAATTTTCATAAAACATCAATTTTCCATTTTAAGTCTGAAACACGTCAAACGACGTTCGTTTTCAACCAAACTTTACAGAAAGCGCTTAAACCATATATAAGACTTGTACCGGGTGCCAGAACCAAAATACGAGCCCGATACCATAGTCTTTTAATCAAATTTCATTTTCATTTTCCTTAATCATTTTCAGAAAACAATTTCACACAAAAATTCATTTCTCGGGCTTGGGACCTCGGAATTCGATTCCGGGCATACGCCCAAGTCCCATATTTTCCTACGGACCCTCCGGGACCGTCAAATCACGGGTCCGGGTCCGTTTACCCAAAATGTTGACCGAAGTCAAATTTATCCAATTTAATATCAAAATTTAGCATTTTTCTCACAGAATTCATATTTAAGCTTTCTAGCTATGCGCCCGGACTGCGCACGCAAATCGAGGCAACCCCAAATGAGGTTTTCAAGGCCTCAGAAGCACAGAATGAGTAAGGAAACAAGTGATGACCCTTTGGGTCGTCACATTCTCCACCTCTAAAACAATCGTTCGTCCTCGAACGGACAGAAGAAAGAAGTACCTGCGTCGGGGAAAAGATGAGGATAACGGCTCCGCATATCGGACTCGGACTCCCAGGTCGATGCCTCAGGAGGCTGACCTCTCCACTGAACACGAACAGAAAGGAAACTCTTGGATCTCAACTGACGAACCTGCCGGTCCAGAATAGCTACCGGCTCCTCCTCAAAACACAAGTCCTTGTCCAACTGGACAGTGCTGAAGTCTAACACGTGGGCTGGATCTCCGTGATACCTCCGAAGCATGGATACATGAAAAACTAGATGTACGGCTGATAAGCTAGGCGGCAATGCAAGTCTATATGCCACCTCTCCCACTCGATCAAGAATCTCAAACGGACCAATGAACCTTGGGCTAAGCTTGCCCTTCTTCCCAAATCTCATCACGCCCTTCATAGGCGACACTCGGAGCAATACCCGCTCACCAACCATGAATGCCACATCTCGAACCTTGCGGCCTGCATAACTCTTTTGCCTAGACTGAGCTGAACGAAGCCTATTCTGAATGATCTTGACCTTGTCCAAGGCCTCCTGAACCAAATCTGTACCCAACAACCGAGCCTCTCCCGGCTCAAACCATCCAACCGAAGACCGACACCGCCTACCATATAAAGCCTCATAAGGAGCCATCTGGATGCTCGATCGGTAGCTGTTGTTGTAGGCAAACTCCGCTAAAGGCAAGAACTGATCCCACGAACCTCCAAAGTCAATAACACAAGCTCAAAGCATATCCTCTAGAATCTGAATAGTCCGCTTGGACTGACCGTCCGTCTGGGGATGAAATGCTGTGCTCAACTCAACCCGTGTGCCCAACTCTCGCTGAACTGCTCTCCAGAAGCGCGAGGTAAACTGCGTACCCCGGTCCGAAATGATAGATATCGGCACACCATGAAGGCGAACAATCTCCCGGATATAAATCTTAGCTAATCTCTCAGAAGAATAGGAGACTGCCACAGGAATGAAATGTGCTGACTTGGTCAGCCTATCAACAATAACCCATATCGCATCGAACTTCTTCCGAGTCAACGGAAGTCCTGTAACAAAATCCATAGTAATCCGCTCCCACTTCCACTCGGGAAGCTCAATCCTCTAGAATATACCACCAGGCCTCTGATGCTCGTACTTAACCTGCTGACAATTCAAACAACGAGCCACATATGCTACGATATCCTTCTTCATTCTACGCCACCAATAATGATGCCGCAAATCCTGATACATCTTCGCGGCGCCCGGATGAATAGAGTACCTGGAACTGTGGGCCTCCTCCAAAATCAACTCTCAAAGCCCATCCACATTGGGGACACAAACTCGCCCCTGCAATCTCAAAACTCCATCGCATCTAAGGTAACCTGCTTGGCACCTCCTCGCTGCACCGTGTCTCTAAGGACACACAAATGAGGATCATCAAACTGCCGATCATGGATACGCTCCAATAATGAAGAACGAGCGACCGTGCAAGCCAACACACGACTGGGCTCAGAAACATCCAGTCTCACGAACTGATTGGCTAAAGCCTGAACATCCAAAGCAAGCGGCCTCTGGCTGACCGGAATATAAGCGAGACTGCCCATACTGGCTGACTTCCTACTCAAAGCATCGGCCACCACATTGGCCTTCCCCGGATGATAAAGAATGGTGACATCATAATCCTTCAACAACTCCAACCACCTCCTCTGCCTCAAATTCAACTCCTTTTGCTTGAACAAGTACTGAAGACTCTTGTGATCAGTGAACACCTCACATGCCACGCCATACAAATAATGCCTCCAAATCTTCAATGCGTGAACTATGGCTGCCAACTCTAGATCATGCACTGGATAGTTCTTCTCATGAATCTTCAACTGTCTCGAAGCATAGGCAATGACCTTGTCATCCTGCATCAACATTGCACCAAGCCCAATACGGGAAGCATCACAATAAACTATGTAAAGCCCTGATCCTGTGGGCAAAACCAACACCGGTGCCGTAGTCAGAGCTGTATTGAGCTTTTGAAAGCTCGCCTCACACTCATCCAACCGTCTGAACTGGGCACCCTTCTGGGTCAATCTAGTCATCGGGGCTGCAATAGATGAAAATCCCTCCACGAACCGTCTGTAGTAGCCTGCCAACCCTAAGAAACTCCGAATCTCTGTAGCTGATGCTGGTCTAGGCCAGTTCTTGACTGCCTCTATCTTCTTTGGGTCCACCTGAATACCCAGCTGATACAACATGACCCAGAAATGCAACTGAACCCAACCAGAATTCACACTTCGAGAACTTAGCATATAACTGACTATCCCTCAGAGTCTGAAGAACCACCCTAAGGTGTTGCTCGTGCTCCTCCTGGCTGCGGGAGTATATAAATATATCATCAATGAACACTATCACAAATGAATCCAAATAAGGCCTGAACACTCGGTTCATCAAGTCCATGAAAGCTGCTAGGGCATTTGTCAACCCAAATGACATAACCAAGAACTCATAATGCCCATACCGAGTGCAGAAGGCTGTCTTAGGGACATCGGATGCCCTAATCCTCAACTGATGGTAATCAAATCGCAAGTCAATCTTGGAAAATACCCTGGCACCCTGAAGCTGATCGAACAAATCATCAATCCTCGGCAGTGGATACTTATTCTTAACCGTCACCTTGTTCAATTGCCGGTAATAAATACACATTCTCATTGACACATCCTTCTTCTTGAGAAATAACACCGGCGCACCCCAAGGAGAGACACTGGTCTAATGAAACCCTTCTCAAGAAAATCCTGCAACTGTTCTTTTAACTCCTTCAACTCCGGCGGGGCCATACGATATGGCGGAATGGAAATGGACTGAGTGCCCGGAACCAGATCGATGCAGAAATCAATATCCCTATCGGGTGGCATACCCGGCAGGTCTAAAGGGAAAACATCAGGGAACTCACAAACAACGGGCACAGAATCAATAGAGGGGACCTCAGCACTGGAGTCCCAAACATAAGCTAGATAAGCCAAACACCCCTTCTCGACCATACGCCAAGCCTTCACATACGATATGACACTGCGGGTAGAATGACCTGGAGTCCCTCTCCACTCTAAGCGAGGCATACCTAGTAAAGCTAAGGTCACAGTCTTGGCATGGCAGCCCAAGATAGCGTGATAGGGTGATAACCAGTCCATCCCTAATATAATATCAAAGTCGACCATATCTAAAAGCAACAGATCTACACGAGTCTCCAGACCCCCAATCACCACAACACAAAAGCGATGGACTCGATCAACCACGATGGAATCACCCACCGGCGTAGAGACATAAACAGGAATACCCAATGCATCACTAGGCACGATCAAATACGGTGCAAAATAGGATGACACATACGAATACGTAGACCCCGGATCAAACAACACTGAAGTATCTCTATCACAAACCAGAACCGTACCTGTAATGACTGCATCTGAAGCCTCTGCCTCGGGCCTAGCCTGAAGAGCATAACATCGGGGCTGGGCCCCACCACTCTGATCTGCCTCTCTGGGACAGCCTGCTGCTGGCTGGCCTCCACCTCTGGCGGTCTGAGCTCCACCTCTATGACCTCTACCTCCACCTCTGGCACCTCTACCTCTACCTCTGGCTGGCGGGATGTGGGGCAGCTGGTGCCTGAACCATGGCACGAGAACCCTGGTGCTAAGAACTGCTCGGTGCTCGAGGGCAAAATCTGGCAATATGACCCGTGTCACCACAAGTGTAACAAGTCCTCAGCTGCTGAGTCTGCTGGACCTGTCGACCTGAATGACCACCACGGAAACTCTGAAGTGGCGGCGCACTGATAGGAGCTGGCGGTGCACTGAATGGCTGTTGATCAGATTAATGCCCACGGAAACCACGATCACATGGGGCACCCTGAGAAACCTGGAGGGCTGACTGGAAAGGCCTAGAAGGCTGACCCCTATCATAAGAATCTCTGCCTCCAGATGAGGCACCACTGAATCGGCCTGACTGACGGGGTCTCTTGTCTGCTCTATGACCACCCCCTGTGGCAATACCATCTCGATCCTCCGGGCCACATTGGCTGCCTCCTGAAAAGTAATATCACTCCCCGCCTCTCTAGCCATCTAGAGACGAATAGGCTGGATGAGTCCATTAATAAATCGTCTCACCCTCTCCCTCTTAGTGGGGAGTATGACAGTAGCATGGCGAGCCAACTCAATAAACCTGGTCTCGTACTGGGTGACTGACATGGATCCCTGATGCAGACGCTCAAACTGCCTCCGATAGGCCTCACGCTGTGTGACAGGGAGAAACTTCTCTAGAAATGTATGCGTGAACTGCTCCCAGGTCAAGGCTGGAGACCCTGCTGGTCTAGCTAAACAGAAATCCTCCACCAAGTCTTGGCGGATCTAGATAGGCGAAATGCAGCAAAGTCCACTCCATTGGACTCAACAATACCCATGTTCCGGAGAACCTCGTGGCAGCTGTCCAAATAATCCTGAGGATCCTCGGTAGATGCACCGCTGAAAGTAGTAGTGAAGAGCTTGGTGAACCTATCCAATCTCCATAAAGTATCCGCAGACATAGCTGCCCCATCACCGGCCTGGGCTACCATACCCGGCTGAGCTGCTCCAACTGGCTGAACTGCTGGAGTCTGAATCGGGCTGAACTGCTGGAGCCTGAGAGACGGCTGGTGCTACAGGAAGCAAACTTGCTCGGGTGACGCTCTCCATGAGGCCCATCAATCGGACTAGAGCGTCCTGAAGAACTGGGGTAGCAATAAACCCCTATGGGACCTGAGCTGGGCCCACCGGAACTGCTGGGGCTGGGGTCGGAACCTCCTCGTCAATGTCAACCTGAGGCTCCGCCACTGGTGCTGCTGCTCGGGGCTGAGCTCCGCCCCTACCTCGGCCTCTAGCACGGCCTCGGCCTTGCCCTCTGCCCCTAGCGGGAGCTGTCTGGGGCTCGGACTGCTGATCGGAAGATGAAGAAGCACGTGTTCTCGCCATCTGCGAAAGAACAGAGTAGAAATTCAATTAGCATGGAGAAACCAAACTGCACGACAAGAAAGAACAATGTGAAGCTTTTCCTAACTCGGTAGCCTCTGGGAGATAAATACAAACGTCTCCGTACCGATCCCTCAGACTCTACTAGGCTTGTCCGTGAGTTGTGAGACCTATGTAACCTAGAGCTCTGATACCAACTTGTCACGACCCGGATTTCCCACCCTCGGGAGTCGTGATGGCGCCTACTAATGGGAGCTAGGCAAGCCAAATTTAATTGTTTGTCCATTAATAATGTAGCTTCGTGGAGCATTGGTTCGGGTTGAAATACAAATTGTGAAGGTATATGAGATAAGTAACTCATTGGAGCATTGACTCAATGCTCCACAATGCATCAATAACCCGAACCAATGCTCCACAATGCATCAATAACCACCGTGTCGATACATCGTACTCGACAATTAACAAGTTACAATTAAGACTCAACTCCTATTCCCTCAAGTTAGGGTTAAACCAAACACTTACCTCGATGCTTGAACTCAACTCAAGCCTCAACTATGGCTTTACCCCGTAATTCCACCTCCAATCAGCTCGAATCTAGTCACAAATTACTTAATTGCTTTAATAAACATTAAATGAATCAATTTGAATGCATAAAAATGAGTTTCCCAAAGTTTTTCCCAAAAAATCCAAAATCGCCCCCGGGCCCACGTGGTCAAAACCCGAGGTTCGAACCAAAACCAGGTTACCCATTCCCCCACGAACTCAAATATGTAAGTTGTTTTGAAATCGGACCTCAAATTGAGGTCCAAATCCCCAATTTTTAGAAAATCTAGGTTCTACCCAAAACCCCCAATTTCACCCATGAAAATCTTTGATTTTAAGTGGAAAACATGTTAAATGATGCTAATGGTTGAAGGAATTGAGTAGAAATTAACTTACAATTGATTTGGAGAAGAAAGATTTCTTGGAAAATCGCCTATGGGTGTTTGAGTTTGAGAAAATGTGAAAAATGAAGCTCAAAATCGGTTAAGTATAAAATGTGCTGGGCTGCAGATATGGGAAGTTGCGAACTGGGTTCGCATTTGCGAACCCTGCAGGCTTGGAAAATGCGAAGGAAATTCGCATTTGCGAACTCTAGGAAATCTGGGCTTGTTCGCATTTGCGAACATTAGTCGCATTTGCGACCTCCAGCCATCTGGGCACACTTCGCAATTGCGAAGGAGGACCTCGCATTTGCGAGCCAAGGCAGGCCTGGGCTGGATTCGCATTTGCGAGTTCGCATTTGCGAACCAGGCTTCGCAATTGCGAAGCCTGCAGGCCTGTTCATACCAGCAGCAATTTCTGAGATTTCTAAGGTCAAAATGCAACTCGACACCTATCCAAAACTCACCCGAGCCCTCGGGGCTCCAAACCAAACATACACACAACCTCAAAAACATCTTACGGACTTATTCGTGCGATCAAATCGCCAAAATAACATCATATACATCGGATCAAGCCTCAAAACTCGTGATTTCTTCCAAATTTTCATAGAACATCAATTTTCCATTTTAAGTCCGAAACACGTCAAACGACGTCCGTTTTCAACCAAACTTTAGAGAAAGCGCTTAAACCATATATAAGACTTGTACCGGGCGCCGGAACCAAAATACGAGCCCGATACCATAGTCTTTTAATCAAATTTCATTTTCATTTTCCTTAATCATTTCCAGAAAATAATTTCACACAAAAATTCATTTCTCGGGCTTGGGACCTCGGAGTTCGATTCCGGGCATACGCCCAAGTCCCATATTTTCCTACGGACTCTTCGGGACCGTCAAATAACGGGTCCGGGTCCGTTTACCCAAAATGTTGACCGAAGTCAAATTTATCCAATTTAATATCAAAATTTAGCATTTTTCTCAACGAATTCATATTTAAGCTTTCTGGCTATGCACCCGGACTGCGCACGCAAATCGAGGCAACCCCAAATGAGGTTTTCAAGGCCTCAGAAGCACAGAATGAGTAAGAAAAAAAGTGATGACCCTTTGGGTCGTCACATTGTGCCACGCACGAGAGTAGACGAGCTCCCGCTCCTTTAATTTCTTCTTTTTGTGTCGAATTGTCATCTTTTGATCATTTATCATCCAAACTCGTTCCTACACATAGAAACACATAATGAGTATATTTTACTTCGAAAATCATGTAATCTCCCGCGACACACACAAGAATTAATATGCAAATATACTCAAAAATATGCACTTTTCATCATTTATCAACACCCCACACTTAAACTCTTGCTCGTCCTCGAGCAATCAAACTACACTTTTTTATAGACACGACCTTTTTAAACAATTCTCCTAATTCATCACACCAAGAGTAATTAAAATAGACTAAGCACAAAAGCAGAACAACTTCACCTCAAGATTTGATTCATAAGTACCACGCATTATTCACAACTCACCCACTTACTCTAACATAGAGGTCACTGACATTACCTTTCCTTCATGAATCAAGTGCCCTCACACAACAAAAGAGAGTAGTTCCACACAAGAAAATGTAAGAACACTTAGGAACTCAAGATAGAAACAATTCACTCACTCTCAGAAATAATATTCATATGCCACAAAAGATGCACCATAAGCTTGCCCGTAGTGTATTACTCCACTAATCGAGCTCATTCAATCTAGGATCAATTAGGACTTTATTTGGTTATAATGTAGGCTACGGGACGGGTAGGATACATTTAGATATAAGAGTGACTACACCTCCCTAAGCACTTTAATACATATACTTTAACATTCAATCCCCATACTTATGTCAAACCAAACTCCACCTTCACATAAATGTATATTACCCCATACTTCTTTAAGCACAATTACAGCAAGAGTCACCACTTATTAAAGAAATACTTTTTTTTTCACAGCAATACAACTATATTTTTTTTTCAATTCAAGTGGCTCTTACTTGTTCAAAACAGTGCACCTTTCTCCTGATTTCATTAGTTCCACTCAAAAGCCAAACCAACCACCCCACACTTTAACTTTTACATAAATCATCACAATTCAAGTGCTTACGAGAGGTTAAAAGGTTCAAATAGATAGTCCATTCAAACAATTGGGTAAGACTTGTAATGTGGTTGCCAAAGAAATAGGATTAGAGGCTCAAATGGGTTAACTACGATACATAACAATTAGGCGGGTAAAATATACTTATCTGGCTCAACAAAAAAATGCCTATATCACTTCCAAGACTGAACAAAACTACTATTTCGCTTTGCAAACACACGGGGCAAGTTCTAGACATCAAATGCAATGCATAGAATACAACAAACCTCACACACACATGACACATGACTCACTCAAGATTGGATCATCAAGACACTCTAGTCAAAGCAGTTGAGCAAAGTTAAGACCATACAATTTAAGTACTTATACAAGAGTCAAAAACTGAGCCTAAGTGTCACAGCCAAAGTACTCACTATTCTCAAGCCATAACCAAGTCAAGAGATATTGCTTCAATTCAAAAGACAACACAATGGCTCCTACTCCCAAAAAAAACTAACTACACCCGGTTCAAATAAAACCCTTGGAAAAGAACCGCGGCACAAAGAAAAACCAAGGGGGAATTATTACACTACCTACAAACAAAATCTTTTTTTTTCTTTAGACTTAAATCCCTCAAGAAAATTGAAAGATCCATCGTCGGGAAAAGTCCAATCTTTTAAAAAAATACTATTTAATTAAACTAATACAGCTAAAGTAGCATGAAAAGTCACCCAGACAATCTTATCACCCCACACTTAAAATTGTGCATTGTCCCCAATGCACAGCATAACCATAAGAGGGTAAGAGAAACTCCCTGGTAGGCCAAAGGCCAAAGAACTAGCAGTTCATGGGGTACTCAGACTTCTCCCAGGCTTGGTCCTTCGTGCGGGTACCTCACACTTAGTTCCAACCATTTGATTTGCTGTTGCATCCTTCCAATACCTTTTCTTTCCATGCTCCTAAAAAATAAAAAAATTGACACTACAAAAATAATACAATTAAAAAAAATAAAAAATAAATAAAAGAAAGCAATAAAGCTGGGTTGCCTCCCAACAAGCGCTTGATTTAACGTCGCGGCACGACGTGAATCATTTTTTTGCCTCCACCTCGAGCTTATGAATTGAACCCCCAATTTTGATTCAAGCTTATGATTATGGTCATGGGGCGGTGGAACTAATCTAACTGGCCCAATGAAATAATGTAGTATTCTACATTCCTTGGCCTTTGTATGAGGTATGTAATCCTGACTTTCTGGCAAGAAGAATTCTAGAATATATGCACCTTGTTCCTCATTCCTTGACTCTGCGTTGAGCTGTAATTGTTTTTCCGTGATTATTTTGTTTCTGTTCCAGTTGTCGTTATCCTTATATCCTGTGTTACTCTTACTGCTGTATTTATTTATACTGCTCTATTCTACACTATCGAACTTTATATTTTATTTAACCTCAGTACGGCCCTAACCTTCCTCGTCACTACCCTACCGAGGTTAGGCTTGGCACTTATTGAGTACCGTTGTGGTGTACTCATGCCCTTCCTGCGTATGTTTTTCATCTGCAGATCCAGGTACCTATACTTAGACTTACCATCCTTGAGGCAAGGCGATCTTTCGGAGACTTCAAGGTATATCTGCCGCGTCCACAGACCGAAGAGTCTCTCTCCATTCTCTCTTGTAGTTACAGTACTTCTGTATTTACTTTTTTTTAGACAATTCTGAAGTTAGAGCACTATGTAGTTTCTTAGCTTGTGATTTCATGAGATTTCGGCTTTTAGGAAAAGTATTAGTATTTGAAAGTTGATATGGTGTATGCCGAGCGGCACTATTAAACAATGTTTTATTCACTATTTTGGTTTTTACTTGTTTTCTTCCGCAAATTGGTTTATTTTTCCGCATTTTAGGCTTACCTAGTCGTATGGACTAGGTGCCGTCACGATGGTTCACGGAGGGCGAACCGGGGTCGTGATAAGTTGGTATCAGAGCATAGGTTCATAGGAGTATTGAATCACAAGCCGGTTTATTAGAGTCTCGCTGATCGGTACGGAGACGTCTGTACTTATCTACGAGAGGCTATGTAACTGTTAGGAAAATTTCCACTTCGTTTGATTTCCTTATCGTGCGAGATTTTGATATTACAATTCTAAACTTCTGTCTTCTATTCTCTCACAGATGGTGAGGACACATGCTACCCGAGATGATCAGGCACCCGCGCCCCTTACTGGAGCCATCAGAGGCCGGGGCCGAGGTAGAGGCCGAGGATGCGCTCGTAGTGCAGCCAGAGCACCCGCGCGAGCTGCCGCCGAGGTGCCACCAGCAGTGCCAGCCGGAGTCCAGACACCTGATACGTCTGCTACTACTACTCCAGCACTCTAGGAGACTCTGGCGCAGTTTATGACGATGTACACCACTCTAGCTCAGGCAGGGTTGCTTCCCCTTGCTGCAGCTACATCCCAGGCCGGGGAGGAGCATAGACTCCCGCCGCCCGCACTCCTAAGCAGCGAGTGCATGTTGATCAGGTCCCAGAGGCTATTCTTGTACAACTGGTAGCTCCAGCTCAGCCCGAGGAGAGGGCAGTAGCTTCAGAGGATGAGCAGAAGAGGCTTGAGAGGTTCAAGAAGTATCAGCCTCCGACTTTTAGCGGGCTAGCCCCAGATGATGCCCTTGGATTTCTAGAGGAGTGCTACCGTATCCTCCGTACTATGGGCATATCAAGATCGAGCGAGGTTTCCTTCACTACCTTCTAGCTTCGAGGAGCAGCCTATCAGTGGTGGCGTGCTTATGAGTTAGACAATTCGGATGAGGCAGCTTCCCTGACTTGGGCTCAGTTTCTAGATATGTTAACGAGGGAGTATGTCCCCAGAGTCTCAGGGATGCCTGGCGCGCGGAGTTTGAGCATTTGCGCCAAAGTACTATGACTGTCTCGGAGTATGTTGTCCGTTACACCGGCTTGGCTAGACATGCACCAGCTTTGGTCTCTCCGGTTCGCGAGAAGGTTCCCCGATTTATTGAGGGGCTTATTCCCAGCATTAGGTCTAGCATGGCTCGTGAGTTAGAGAACGATATATCTTATCAGCAGGTGGTGAGCATTGCTAGGAGGATTGAGGATGTGCATGCTAGGGATAGAGAGGAGAGGGAGGCCAAGAGGTCTCGAGAGTCGAGCCATTATTTTGGTGCCCGTGCCCCAGCTGCAGGTCATCATGGTAGGGGTTATGTGAGTCGCCCCGTTCATTCAGCTCTTCTAGTAGCCAGTGGTATTCCAGCTCCACCTAGGCCTCAGGAGCCTTATATGCACCTCCAGTATCTAGTGCGCCTCCTGCACGGGGTGCTTCCAGTGGTCAGTCCAGCAGACTTGGCCTGAGCCAGTCACAACCGCCACGTCCTCCCAAAGCTTGTTTTGAGTATGGTGACAGACGCCATATGGTGAGGGATTGCCCCAGACTTAGGAGGGGTGCACCTCCACAGACTTCTCAGCCACAGCATGCCCCGCAGAGTTCAGAGGCTATGGTTCCAGCACCAGTTGCTACCCCACCGGCCCAGCCAGCTAGAGGTGGAGGTCGGGGAGGTAGAGGTCGCCCTCGAGGGGGAGGCCAGGCCAGATACTATGCTCTTCCTGCTCGTACTAAGGTTGTTGCCTCCGATTCTGTCATCACAGGTACTATCTTGGTCTGTCACAAAGATGCATCGGTTCTATTCGATCCAAACTCCACTTATTATTATGTGTCTTCTTATTTTGCTCCGCATTTGGGTGTATCACGGGATTCCTTGAGTTCCCCTGTTTATGTTTCTACTCCTGTGGGAGATTCTCTTGTTGTGGACCACGTTTATCGGTCGTATTTGGTTGTTCTTAGTAGTTTTGAGACCAGAGCTGATTTATTACTACTCGACATGGTTGATTTTGATATTATCTTGGGCATGGACTGGTTGTCACCTCATTATGATATTCTTGATTGTCACACCAAAACCGTCATGCTGACTACGCCAGGTGTACCGCGTGTTGAGTGGAGGGGTGCTTTAGATCACACTCCCAGTAGAGTTATTTCTTTCCTTAAGGCTCAGCATATGGTTCATAAAGGGTGTGATGCGTATCTAGCTTATGTGAGAGATGTCAGTATGGATACTCCTTCTGTTGATTCGGTCCCAGTAGTACGGAATTTCTTTGATGTGTTTCTAGCTGATCTTTTGGGCATGCCGCCTGATAGAGATATTGATTTTGGCATTGATCTGTTGCCGGGCACTCAGCCCATTTCCATTCCTCCGTACCGTATGGCTCCTCCTGAGTTGAAGGAGCAGTTGCAGGAATTACTTGATAAGGGTTTCATTCGGTCCAGTGTATCACCTTAGGGTGCTCCTATCTTATTTGCGAAGAAGAAGGATGGTTCGATGTATATGTGTATTGATTATCGCCAGTCGAACAAGGTGACAGTGAAGAACCGTTATCCTTTGCCTTGTATTGATGACCTGTTTGACCAGTTATACGGTGCTTGTGTGTTTTCTAAGATTGACTTGCGTTCAGGATATCATCATTTGAAGATTTGGGAGCCAAATATCCTGAACACTGCCTTCAGGACTCGGTATGGTCATTACGAGTTCCTTGTTATGTCATTTGGGCTGACTAATGCCCCAGCAGCCTTCATGCATCTAATGCACAGTATTTTCCGGCCATATCTTGACTCATTCGTGATTGTCTTTATTGATGACATTCTGGTATACTCCCGGAGTCGGGAAGATCATGAGCAGCACCTGAGTATAGTGCTCCAGACCTTGAGAGAAAAGAAACTATATGCTAAGTTCTCGAAATGTGAGTTTTGGTTGGATTCCGTGGCGTTCTTGGGTCACGTATGTCGCGCCCCCTTTTGCTTGCGAAATCGGGTTTATGACATTTGGGAAGACAACTCGTTCCCTTTTTGGGAATTGGGTTTAATGGAATTGAAGAGTCGCCACCTAATGATTTAAGTGCATTAGGACACTAAGAAGGGTTTGAGTCAAGTAACCAGAGATTGGGTAAGGGCTTGAAATTATCCCAAGGGGAAGGTGTTAGGCACCCCTCAGGATCCACTAGTGTGGTTCCCGGCCAAGCTATTGTTGTGACTTAAGGTACAAATAACATATAGACAAGTAGGACTTCAAATAAGAGGGGATTTTTCACGTAAAGGTTAGAAATAAACAAAGTTGGAAAGCATTAAAGATAGTTGATTTCTTAAAGAACGTTTTAAAAGATTTAAAGAACAAGAACAAGGAAGGGGGTCCTAGGTTTATTAATAATATGGATCACCCACACAACATCCGGTAATCATTCTTACGCGTGATGTTATCGCGTGGTCATCATATCCATATATACCCTTTCCCACCCCTTTAAGGTATTAAAGCGCGGAATGGTCTCGTTTACTTATTGCATGCTATTACCCGCCCCAATCCTATCAGTCCCGGAGGTACTTGGGACTACTAATCCTAAAGGGAGGAGGTGTTGGGCTTATTTGTTGTTTCCAAAGGTAAAAATACTAAGGCGACAAGCAAAAACACATATGACAAGTATGGGGAAACATGTAAACAAACGTAAGGCTCAAAGAGACCTCCTTTAAGCAAAGAAAAGCATATAGTTTAGCATGTCTTACACGTACTGTTTAAGGGTCTGATTAAAACTTAAAATCTGGGGGCAGGCTGATTTATCACATATTTCCAGATAAGAAGTCCGAATTAGGCTTGCCTACTGGTCGTAATTGATAAAGACTGATGCAGTTTAAAAAAAATTTACCCTAAGGCTTGCCTAGGTGTGGGACAAAAGCTCCAATAGACATGATATCTACTGATTTCAGGAAAGAATGAAATAGATTGAATACATACTGATTAAGAGGGGTTACCAGATTATTAAAGAAAAGCAAACTTTAGCAAAAGTTACAGGT
>NW_017670500.1:114857-130128 GCF_001879085.1 Nicotiana attenuata | reverse complement strand
AAGCAATTGAATACGAAAACATATTTAAGGGGTTTCAGAAAAGAACTGAAACTTCTAACATGCTTCTGTCATCAACAGAACTCATGAGAAACACGATAGCAAAGTAACATGCAAACACAGTAGAATGGTTCGAAGCAAACAGAGTGGAAGAAACTAATTCGAAGCATAATGAGAAAAGACTGTTAAGAACAGTAGGAAAGCATGCTTAAGAGGCTCTTTTAGAAGAAACTTTAAATAGAGCTCAGTAGAAGGAAAATAGTAAAACACTTAAGAACACAGTAGAAAAAATACAGTAGGCGAGACATAACAGAACATGGTAGAAAAGCATACACGAACATAGTATAGAAAAACATAGTAGAAGAACATACGAGAACATGGTAGAAGAAAAAGCACAAGAGCACAGTGATAGCTATAATACGGTCCCAAATAATCAAGCTTGCCCTAGATTTTGCTACCTGTTAGATAACCACCTTCGAAGAAGTCACGATCCCAGTCTCTTTAAATACTTGAAAAACAACAACAAAAATANAGTTTTTGAGAGTTTTGGGACACTAGTCCCTAAATGAGAGCTTAAGTTTTGGAAATTTGACCGTAGTCAGAACAATATGAAGATGCGGTCAGTAAGTCGTAGGTGCAGATTTTGGGACTTTAGTGAGTTTCACAGATGCGGTCGTTTTTTCGCAGAAGCGGGACCGCAGAAGCGGAAATGCTGGGCAGAAAAACAGAGTTTCGAGGGTTTAGTTTCAAAAAGTTAAAAATTGATTTTGGAAGCTCGGGATTTGGCGATTTTGAGAGGGATTTTCACCTGGGTGTTTTGGGTAAGTGATTCATACTCGGTTTTGATTGTTTTCCACGAATCTATGCTTAAATTCATCCTTTAAATTCGAATTTGGGGTGGAAAAATTGAAGAAAAGTTGGAAAAGTTCTTAGACCTAACAATGGAATTTGGATCACGATTTTGATGTCGGATTGTTCACGATCACGCTTTGTTCACAACATGCAATTAAGGGCACATACATAAAAAGGTTATTTAAGGACAAGGTTTTGAAGTACACGGTTTGTGCAAATAAGGTAAGAAAATCAATTAACCACCAGTAAATCAAATGGTCCGAGATTTTGTATGAATGAACCAAGTCAGAAAAAGAGTGAACTCAAGGAAAGCATAGATACACCACAGATCTAAAGAAATCGGAGAAAACCTCGAAAGGTTAGAGTTTCAGAAGAACCCTAGAAATGAGAAAGGCTTTGAGAGGTCACCGATCTGAGTCGGAGAGGTTGCAACCAGGCTCAAACAACAATAGTACGCTGGAGCAAAGCCGGAGATGACCAGACAACCTCGAATTGACAGAGGTCTGGGTGAAAACCTTCGAAGTCAAGCCTCGAATCTTCAGGTATCAAGCACATAGGAGCAATAGGAGGTGAGTATAGGACTCCCACAGCCTGAGAAGCCATGGATTCCGGTGGGTTTCATGGGGGAAGATGATGAGACGATTAGGGTTCAGAGAAGGTTCGAGAGAGTTTGAGGGGTTGAAGGGATTCAAAGGCGGCTGATTAGGTGAAATGATTTAGGGTTAAGGGGTATTGGTGGATTAAAAAAGGAATGGAGGGATCGTGGCCGTTGATCATTTTGATCAACGACCTGGATTTATTGGGGAGCCGGGGCGGGTAATTTAGGAATTGGGACGGTCCATTTGAAATTGAAATTGGGGTTAATTGGGGGGGGGGGGGGGACGATTTGGGCTAAAAATTGAAATAAATAGGCCAGATTTTAAATAGCCACTTTTTTCCTTTTATTTTATAAAAATAGTAAACTGATTTCTAAAAATAAATTAAAGGTACTAAATTAATTAATAACATATAAATATTAAATTAAAATACTGGAATCAAATTTGTGATTATAAACGCAATTAATTCTTAAAATAGGCTAATATTGCAATTATATGCAATTTAGCTTTAAAAAATACTAAATAAGTTAGAAAAGTGTGCAAAAATTACCTTGGCTATATTTTGGGATAAATATGAGAATAAAATAAATTACTCACCAAAATGATAATTTGAGGAATAATTATTGTTTTTTGTATTGCTAAAATAGGGCAATAAATTGATTTAAAAAATCCTTAAAACATTTGGACACATTTATATATGCATACATATGCTATTTTGAAAGGTGTTTTACATATATAAAAAAATATATAGGGAAAAATTGGGTATCAACAGCTGCCCCTCTTTACCCGGGAAGGATGAAAGAGTTGTCGGGTAAAGATATGATGGCCAATTTGACCGAACGGAATGGTTTTACAGGAATCAGGCCATATGTAGTTCAGGATCCGCCAGCGAAATATGCCGATGGAGGTTTTCCAAGATCGGACGCGATATTCAGGCTTGGGATGGATGGTTAAAGCCTATTAGGGCTGTGGGAACTGGAGCGGGATCGCTCCTGCTGAGATGGCCGTTGCTCGCCGGTTTTACCTGCAAATAAACAATACACGCGATATTGTGCATAAATTTAAGCATGATGCAATTTCCCGTCAGACCATGAATGCTGTCCTTGGACGGTTAAGATGACGTCCTTAGACTATGATGTCCTAGGCCATGAAGCGTATAATAAAGGATTCGGAGGCTTTGAAATGATGCTCTCGGGCTATGAGAATGATGCCTCCGAACTATGATGCCTTTGAATAATGATATGCAAGAGATTAAAAGAGGTCCTCGGGCCATGGCATGACGTTCTCGGGCTATGGAAATGGTGCCTCCGAACAATGACGCCTTTGGACAGTTTGGCGATCTTTCAGCCCTTGAGATGCAGTAGGTGGCGATCTTTCATCCCATGAAATGCGTAAATAAAATGGCGATCTTTCAGCCGATACAAGATGTAAATAGAGGTGGCGATCTTTCAGCCGATGCAAGATGTAAATAACGCGACGGTTTTTCAGCCATGCAAGATGTAAATAAGGGTGGCGATCTTTCAGCCGATGCAATATGTAAATAAAGCGGCGGTATTTCAAGATGTAAATAAAGGTGGCGATCTTTCAGTCGATGCAAGATGTAAATAAAGCGGCGGTATTTCAAGATGTAAATAAAGGTGGCGATCTTTCAGCCATGCAGATGGAGGAAGAGCTTAACCTTGGAATGCAGAATGGTAGCCTTATGCAATGTAAGAATGCAAATGGAGACAGTGCTTAGTCTCGGAAGGCAGAATGGTAGCTTTATGCAATGCATATGGAGACAGTGGTTAGTCTCGGAAGGCAGAATGGTAGCCTTATGCAATGCAGAAATGCAGATGGAGACAGTGCTTAACCTCGGAAGGCAGAATGGTAGCCTTATGCAATGCAGGAAATGCAGATGGAGGTAGAGCTTAACCTCGGAAGGCAGAATGGTAGCCTTATGCAAATGCAAGAATGCAGATGGAGACAATGCTTAGTCTCGGAAGGTAGAATGGTAGCCTTATGCAATGCAGAAATACAGATGGAGACAGTGCTTAGTCTCGGAAGGCAGAATGGTAGCCTTATGCAAGAGATAAAAGGTGAATAGTACTAAAATTTTCTTAGCTGATAGCCGATAGCTAATTGTGATATTGTGGATGCTGGGGATATTGCGTGCGGATAGCAACTGTGAATAGGTGTGACGGTTCTGAGAGTTGTATTTTTGAACAGTATGAGTGTATAATATATTTGATGACTTGGGTGCCTGCATCCAAAGAAAAATCATGAGTTTTGTAAAGGGGAAAGGTTAGTTCGTGTCCCTGCTGACTTTGCTTGCCCTGTTCGGCTTTGATCTGGTGATACGGTATGTATCATAGGGGTAGCGTTGCTGAACAAAGCGATTTCGATAATAAACATGCATGAGTTTGTTAAAGATATGACATAAGTATATATTTAAGAAATAGTTTTTAGATGAACCGGCGACTGTGACGTGGTTCAGGACATTGCAACCTCTCTTGCTTCGGAATTTTGAGGGTCCTCCTCAAAATTCTGCTTTTGACTGTTGCTTGCGATGACTGGCTGAATTTACTTTGGAATTTTGAGGGTCCTCCTCAAAATTCTGCCCCAGTTTACAATTGCCGGGGGGGGGGTGAAAATTTTATTGAATTATGACCGAACCCATAAGGCTGCCTACGTATCCCCTCTTAAACGGGAATCAGGTCAGACATAGTTCAAATTACATCATATAGGAAAGCATAAGATTACACATAGTAACGCTTGACTGCATCTGAATTGATTGGTTTTGGCCAAACTTCTCCGTCTATTTCTGCAAGTATAAGGGCTCCTCCTGTCAAAACCCGATGAACCATGTATGGACCTTGCCAGTTGGGAGAGAATTTTCCTTTGGCCTCATCTTGATGTGGGAAAATTTTCTTTAACACCAATTGACCCGGTGTGAACTGTCTCAGCTTGACTCTCTTGTTGAAGGCTCTGGACATTCTGTTCTGATAAAGCTGATCATGCCAAACTGCGTTCATTCTCTTTCCATCTATAAGAGCTAGCTGCTCGTAATGACTTTTCACCCACTCTGCGTCGTCGAGCTCAGCTTCTTGTATGATCCTTAAGGAAGGGATTTCTACCTCGGCGGGAATGACTGCTTCTGTACCATAAACCAGCATATAGGGGGTTGCCCCAGTTGATGTGCGGACTGTGGTGTGATACCCAATAGAGCGAATGATAGCTTCTCGTGCCACTGCTTATGCTTCTCTATCATCTTCCTTAGTATTTTCTTGATATTCTTGTTGGCGGCCTCTACGGCTCCGTGCTGTAGAATTCTTGTGTTTGATATGAAGGTTTCACACATAGCTTTCATTAAGTCATTGTTGAGATTGGAGCCATTATCAGTAATGATTGACTCCGGGATCCCGAACCGACAAACAATACGGTCGCGGACAAAGTCTGCCACGACTTTCTTGGTCACTGCTCTGTAAGATGCTGCTTCGACCCATTTGGTGAAATAATCAATTGCCACTAGGATAAACTTATGCCCGTTGGAAGCGACGGGTTCGATTGGTCCAATAACATCCATTCCCGAAGCGGCGAACGACCATGGTGAGCTTGTTGCATTAAGCTCATTGGGAGGTACCTTTATTATGTCTGCATGTACCTAACAGCGGTGGCATTTCCTGACGTACTGGATGCAGTCCGTTTCCATAGTCATCCAAAAGCAACCAGCCCCGAGTATCTTCTTGGCTAAGACAAAACCGTTCACACGTGGACCACAGGTCCCGGCATAAATTTCCTCTAGCAGTTTAGATGCTTCCTTCGCGTCGGCACACCTTAGTAATCCCAAATCCGTAGTCCTCCTATACAGGATTCCTCAGCTGTGAAAGAAATTGTTTGGACAATCTTCGAAGTGTGCGCTTCTGAGTAGCGTTTGCAAGTTCTGGGTATTCTCCTTTTGCCAAGTACCCCTTGATATTATGAAACCAAGGTTTTCCATCTGCTTCTGCTTCGACATGAGCACAGTAAGCTGGCTGATCATGGATCTTTGCTGGAATGGGATCAATGAAGCTTGTCCGGATGTTGTATCATGGATGACAGGGTAGCCAACGCATCGGCGAACTCATTCTGGATTTTGGGAACATGTCGGAATTCTGTCTTTGTGAACCTCTTCCTCAACTCCTGTACATGATGCAGATAAGGGAGTATCTTGGAATTCTTGGTCGCCCATTCTCCTCGTACCTGATGTATGAGCAGATCTGAGTCCCCAATTACTAGCAACTCTTAGATGTTCATGTCAATAGCCATTTGAGCCCTAAGATATAGGCTTCGTACTCGGCCATATTGTTGGTGCATGGGAACCTGAGTTTGGCAGACACCGGATAATGCTGACTGGTTTACGATACTAGGACTGCCCCTATGCCAACTCCTTTGAAATTTGATGCTCCGTCGAAAAACATTCTCCAACCATCATAGGATTCTGCAATGTCTTCTCCTATGAATGATACCTCTTTGTCAGGAAAATACGTTTTCAGGGGTTCGTATTCTCCATCTACGGGGTTTTATGCAAGGTGATCTGCTAAAGCCTGTCCCTTGACTGTTTTCCGAGTTACGTAGACAATGTCGAATTCACTCAACAGGATCTGCCACTTGGCGAGCTTGCCGGTGGGCATGGGTTTCTGAAAGATGTATTTCAAAGGATCCATCCTTGATATGAGATATGTAGTATAGGCACAAATGTAGTGCCTCAGCTTCTGGGCTACCCAAGTTAAAGCACAATAGGTGCGTTCTAACAGAGAATACCGAGCCTCATATGGAGTGAACTTTTTGCAGAGGTAGTAAATGGCCTGTTCTTTCATTCCTGTCTCATCATGCTGCCCCAGGACGCAACCGAAGGCACCATCCAACACTGCGATGTAGAGTAACAGAGGTCTACCTGGTTCAGGCGGGACCAAGACTGGTGGCGTTGACAAGTATTCTTTAATTCTGTCGAAAGCTTTCTGGCATTCATCGGTCTATTTGGTGGCGGCATCCTTCTTCAACATTGTGAAGATCGGCTCACAAATAATCGTAGATTGGGCTATGAACCGGCTGATGTAGTTAAGTCTCCCCAAGAAACTCATTACATCCTTCTTGTTCTTTGGCGGTGGCAATTCTTGAATGGCTTTGATCTTTGATGGATCCAGTTTTATTCCCCGGTGACTCACAATAAACCCAAGCAATTTTCCAGCTGGAACCCCGAATGCACACTTTGCGGGATTTAGTTTCAGGTTGTATCTTCTCAGTTTGTTGAAAAACTTCCTCAGATCTTCCATGTGATCAGTGGCTTTCTTGGACTTGATGATGACATCATCCACATATTCTTCGATCTCCATGTGTATCATGTCATGAAAAATGGTAGTCATGGCCCTCATGTAGGTGGCGCCAGCATTATTTAACCCAAATAGCATCATTTTGTAGCAGTACATCCCCCACGGCGTAATGAAAGCCATTTTCTCAACATCTTCCTCGTCCATCCAGATCTGATGATAACCAGCGAAACAATCCACAAATGACTGCAGCTCGTGCTTGGAGCAATTGTCAATCAGGATGTGTATGTTTGGCAAGGGGAAGTCGTCTTTTGGACTGGCCCGGTTGAGATCCCGGTAGTCGACACAGACTCTAACCTTCCCGTCCTTCTTCGGTACTGGCACGATGTTGGCTAACCACATTAGATATTCCACCACCCTGAGAGCATTAGCTTAGACCAGCTTAGTGACTTCTTCCTTGATTTTCAAACTCATGCCTGGCTTGAACTTTCTGAGATTCTGTTTTACTGGCGGACACGCTGGATCGGTTGGAAATTTGTGAGCCACAATAGATGTACTCAGACCAGTCATGTCGTTGTACGACCAGGCGAATATGTCCTCATGTTCTCTTAGAAACTCTGTGTATTCTTACTTTTCTGATGGTGACAACTGAACGCTGATTCGTGTTTCTCTGACGTTTGCTGCATCTTCCAGGTTAACAATCTCAGTCTCGTCCAGGTTGGACTTAGGTCTGTTCTCAAAATTCTCAATTTCTTTAACGATCTCTTCCGATATATCATCTTCCTCTGAATCTATGTCCGTTTGTTGCATTGTCTTGTTGCATGTCACAGTCATTGGTTCATCAAAATAAGTAATAGTAATGCTATATAAGTAAAGTAATGAGAGAAAATAATAAGAGTAAGATTTATAAGAAAACCGAAATGCTTTGATAAATTCCATAACCGTTTTTGAACATTGGAGCTCTTTCTTGCAAAAAATAAAAATGCGAAAGGAAAGTAAACTAGTAAAGTAAAATGGTGCATGATGCTTGTTCAGCCTTGCTACCCTGAGGCTCGCCGGGCTCTGGTGGTTCTGATAGTCCAGTTATTGAGGCATGCTCCTCTGCTTACAACCTGTATGGAAGGGCCTTCCTCCCCTTCCTCCTCGAAAATTACACAACAGTCCATATCATTGTCTTCCAGGAACAAATTCCTTACTGCTGCCAGTGTTTCCTCTTCTTCTGACCAACAGATAACTTCGGTCGGTTGGAAAGTCTGCTTCAAGCGGGGTATTGGCTGCTCCAATGGGTAGTAAGGACCGCGCCATGCTGGCAACCAGTCGTTGAAATCTTTATAGGTATACTCATACCCCAATCCGAAGGTGGTGTTATGTTTCTTGAGCTTGATGGGCTTAGCGATTCCTTAGAGGTTTTTGCCAAGTCCATTGCTAGGTTCATACCCGCTCCAGTTTAATATGCTTTCAATCTTGTTATCCCACCATTTGTCTTTATGAACGGCGTTGACCCGCTCGATGTGGTGATAAGTATCCCCACCTATCTTTCTTCTGCCTCCAATTGCTGGGATGGTTTGGCGACTGTATATGGGATTACTACCGTCGTCGTGGATGATTACCTCCTGGTGATTCCACTCAAACTTCACCGCCTGATGTAGTGTTGATGCTACGACCCCAGCAGCATGAATCCAAGGTCATCCCAACAACAGATTGTAAGATGCTGGCACGTCTATCACTTGAAAGTTAACATCGAACCAAGTAGGACCCATTTGCAAACACAAGCTAATTTCCCCAATTGTGGACCTTTGAGAACCGTTAAAAGCTTTGATGTTGATGTCCTCGTTCTTGATTTCAGGCAGCCCTTTTCCCAATGTCTTAAGTGTTACCAACGGACAAACGTTGAGACTGGACCCTCCATCGACCAGGATCTTGGTGATAAAATAATCTTCGCATTGTACGGTGCTGTGCAATGCCTTGTTGTGACTCAACCCCTCTGGCGGCAGCTCATCTTCATGAAAAGTGATCTTGTGACTTTCCAGTACCTGGCCTACCATGTTCGCCATCTCTCCACCGGTGATGTTACTTGGTACATATGCCTCGCTCAGTACTCTTAACAAGGCATTCTTGTGTGAATCGGGACTTTGTAGCAAGGCGAGGATAGAAATTTGTGCCGGTGTTTTGTTTAGTTGATCAATAACTGAGTATTCTTTGGCTTGTATCTTTCTCCAGAGATCGTCGGGCCCAGTTTCAGTGATAGTTGGCCGACTAAAGACCTGCTTGCTTGACTCAACCAAATGTTCCGGGGTGTAAACTCTACCAGTTCTCGTCATACCCTGTGCTGCAATAGCTTCTCCGAACTTGACCTTCCCCTTTCTTCTGGCCTCGACTGTGTAGTCCCATGGTATAGCCTTTGTATGGAACGGTGTTATGGCTGACATTGCCACTGGAATTGGTGTGGCTATCTTTACCCCGAACGGAGCAGGCCCCTTAGGTGGTAAAATTGCAACTTCAAAGGGTGTAGGTGTGTTTGTTGGTGACATAAACTCAACCTCAATCGGTGCTGGCATCTTTGCAGAGGGTGGTGCTTCAAACTCGAGTGGCATGGACATGTCTACTTCGGCGTCCCCAGAAGGCTGAATCTGGACCACAATCGAATTGAGGGTGACTACTGGCTTCTTTGGATCGTCGCCTTCTGTGGTTAAACTAATTGATCCTTTGGGGTCCTAGTCATCCTCTATCTCGATCATGTGAACACCTCCACCTTTGTGGTTTGGCAGAGGATTATTGCGGATATTTGGAGCAGGCTCCTTTGCTACATTGATCTTGTTGTCAATCAAAGTCTGGATCTTATCCTTTAGAGAGCGGCATTCATCAATGGTATGTCCTTTTATGCCGGAATGGTATGCACAGGATTTATTTGGATTGACCCACTGAGCAGGGTTTTCTGGGGTTATGGCAGGGATAGGGGTGACATAACCACCAGCTTTGAGTCTTTCGTACAGCTGGTTAATTGGTTCAGCAATGGCTGTATACTGTTTGGGAGGTCTGCGGTCGAAGTTTGGTCGAGGTCTAGGGAAGCTTAGACGTGGGGGAGGTGATTGATAGTGGGATGGTTGGGTGTTGTAGGCTTGGTAAACATGTGCCAGTTGGGAGTATTTAGGTGAAGTGGGCTGATATGTGGGAGGTGGAGCTGATTGATAAGAGAGGTGGTGGAGTTTGGTAAGAGGGTGAGGATGCTTGGTAATTTGGAGTGGGTTGATATGGTGGGTGGAGGCGTTGGATAGGTTTGGTATTTGATAGGGGATTTGGTTCTCTGTGCAACCATTACAGCACCTACGTCCCTTTTCTTGGACGTACCACCAGACTGTAAAGCCTTATTGGTAGCTTGTAAGGCTTCAAAGTTCGTACCCATACCACTCTTGATGCCTTCTTCGATACTTTCTCCTAGCTTGATGATGTCAGAAAACTTGTGATTCTCGATCAGCATCAGCCTCTCATAATACTGTAGGTCTTGGGCCCGAACGAAGAATTTGTTCATTTTCTCTTCTTCCAAAGCAGGCCTAACCTTAGCGGCTTCCGATCTCCATCGAGTAGCATACTCACGGAAGGTCTCCGTGGGTTTCTTCTTCACGTTTTGGATATAGAACACATCTGGTGCATTTTCTGTGTTGAACCTGAATCTGTCCATAAAATCGGACGCCATGCTTACCCAGTTTGACCACTTCTTCGGATCCTGGCTAATGTACCAAGATAAAGCGTCTCCCTTCAAGCTTCTCATGAAAAGCTTCATGCGGATCTTCTCGTCTCTTCCTACTCCGACCAGCTTGTCACAGTATGTTCTCAAGTGGACCCTGGGATCCCCTGTACCATCAAACTTCACGAACTTGGGAGGTTTGTACCCCTTCGGCAGTTCGACATCGGGCTGTATGCAAAGATCTTCGTAGTTCAACCCTTCAATTCCCTTACTACCTTCAACGCCTTGAATTTTGCTACTCAACTTCTTAAGCTCTTCGGCCAGATTTCTGATGAGCAAGTCCTTACCCTCGGACTCGGGTGTGCTTGAGATGGGTTAGGTGGAGTGTGGCACAGTCTCCACGTAGATGGGGGTATTATGTTGGGTGTGGCAGTGGTCATTTGTGGAGTTCTAGAGTTCTGGGATGAGCAATGAGGTATCATTTGAGGTATGGCAAGTATTGTAGTGGTGGTGAGAAGCGGGATGGTTTTGTGGCTTTGGGATGTTTTGCGGAGGTACAGGATTCTGAGTTTTTGGGAAAGTAACCTCTGGAGTGGTTAGGGAAAATGATAGATTCGCCAAATTCCGGACTTGATCAAGTTCTTCCTGAAACTTCAACAACTTTTGTTCTAGTTGGGATGCATTTTCCTTAGGGACCAGAGTACCATGAGTGACCTCTACCCGTTCAGCTGAGTTGTTTTAATCTTCCATTTTTCCTTTGTTTTTATGTCTGACAGGACTAGGAGGAGGAGTAGGTGGAGGGCCCCTAGATCTCGTAAAATATGATGATGTTGCCAAAGTTTATGAACTAACCTTTGGGGAGGGGAATAAACAAAAAGTAAAAACAAAAAGGTGATAAGTCAGTAAGGATCATAAGAAAAATGTCGCAATATTTAAACACGTAGTGCTTGAAATATAAAGCGCGTCCTAATTATGGGGACCTCGTTGTGCCCGAGGTAGGCCTAGCGACAAGTTAATTTGGAGAACTTAGAATGCTAAATACCTCATTTTATTGATAAAAGGTAGACGAAATCCTAAAACGACACTAAATGACAAGAAAATAAAAATCACTAATGGCCGTCGGCCTTATTACATCTCATAAAGCGAAAAAAATGAAAATTCCTATCTATTTGGTCCCGGAGGGACCTTCCCCAGACTCGGCATTGTTGACTCCATCGAACAGCTCTCCCAGCTCGCGCAGTCCTAGTAGCAGGTAAGCTCCGGCCAGATATCCGGCTTCATTTCCTTCAGCAGTCCGGCAATCTTTGACCCTCTTCAGAAACTTCTTTTCCAACTCTACTATACCTCGCTCCAAATAGACCAATCGCTTGTTGGCGCTGACAGCCATATCCTTCCACTCTTCAATTAGTTTTTGATTGGCTTCCTGTATCTCTCGTGCTCACTTTCACATTCCCGAATCCTCTAGCGCAGTTGGTTGTACTTGACCTGTGCTTCAGCCTTTTCATCGATGATCATGTGACCTCGAACAAACCCGGGTTGACCCAGACCATTGTGATTGTCCTCCAGCCAGCCTGAGTAGTGTGGGGTACAACCAGCATGGTATCGGTATGGTTCGATGGTGTCCTTTCCCAAGACAATTTTGCAGTGCCACATATACTGAGCCTGGCACCTGTACAGACTATCGTTAGCCTGGAAGTCAGCCTGAAAATGACTCATCTTGTCGACCCTTGGTATAATCTGCTTCCTACCAGCCTGTCTCATAACTCGGAGAGGGACATAAGGGTAGGTTTCCCTCAAATCGATCAGTATTAGAAATGGTGCATCCCTGGATCGAACGATGAATTCTTCAGTAGGGAACCACTCAAACATCCATTGTACCTGGTCTTCAGTCAAATTATCAAAGAGTTCGACCCATTCTCTAGCATTTTCTGGTTGGGCGAACATGTTGGGCAAGTGATTCATTCGCTTTGGGTGATGAAAGGCGATATGATCGTCCCAGTTCCTTCGATGGATTTCCTGTCGGTACTCACCCTTTTGGAGATGTTCCATGAGCCACAATTGAAGTAGAAGATTACATCCCTCGAAATGTTTGGCTCCCTGTTGACACCTTTCTAGGGCTCGGTATATCTCTGCAATGATCATTGGCACAAGACTGAATAGTTGTCCGTCAATTCCTTCCATTAGAGTTTTGGTGACCATAGCTAGCCTGGTATGGATTCTTGCTTTCTTCATTGGAAACAATATCATCCCCAAGAAACAGAACATGAAGACAAAGACCCTTCGGTGAATATGCTCCAATGATGTAAGGGCGAACTCGTAAGGATAAGTACGGTAAGATTTGTTGTGGCCGTACCTCTCGTACAAATAGTCAAAGGGAATGTATGACTCTTTCAAACATGTCAAGTCTGGATTCTTCTTTAGACCCATCATTTTGAGAAAACCTCTACCTTTGCAGTTTTTCGGCATTAACAAACCCGGCGTTTCCCACGATATTCCAGCCAGTCCTCCTATTTCCTCGAGCAGGGGTATCATCTCAATGTCTCCGAAGCGGAATACAGACCTATCACAATCCCAGAATAGGGTAGCAGCTTCTATGATTTTGTTGTTGGGTTGAATTTCCAAGAGAGAGGGTAGGTTCCCCAAATATTTCCGGACAAGAGTCTGATTGCTGGAATGAAGATCCTTCCACTAGCTTAGCAGTTTGGGGTGGATGTGGGTGACCATGCCGAATCTGGGGACTTCGTGCCTCATATTTTTGCAAGACAAAAGGTTAAGCCCTTACCCCCACCAGACTCGACTATTTAATATCAGCAATTGGCATAAAAGCATTTTAGTTCTCCAAATAAATGCACAAAACGTGGTAGTGTCCGTTTGGGTTTTGGGAAAACCCAGTGGACTTTGGACAAGGCTATCTTAGAGAGTCATTATGTGGACAACATAACTGACTCGACTAGGTTTGACCATGATGCATGAACAATTAAACAGAGTAAGGTTTCTATGGGGTATTAGACTGGTACCCTTTAGCGGACGACTCAAGAGGGAAAGGCGCGGAACCGTCGACTACACCGTTGATCGACTGGTTTTACCGCAAATATGCCTTTGCCGGATTTAGGGGGTGATAATATTGGAAGGGCGCAACCACTCATTATAAGCGTTGCTATGGTATTTTGTTTCGCACGAGTGGAATATGATGTTGAAAACATGCTTATGCAATAATTTAAACAAGTTGTCGCGTATTTGCACGTTACAAAAGCAATAATTACAACAATTCCTCATAATTTAAAGCAGTAGTAAAGGAAAGCAGTAAAGAAATAAAGGAAAGAAACAAAGAAACGAGTAAGTTTTTGCAGTAGGAGAAGGAATTAAATACTTGAACGGATTAAACAAATAAAAGCACATAAGAAATGTGAAGTCATAGTAACAGCTTGAAATGGTAAAAGCCTAAAAGATATCCCCAGCAGAGTCGCCATGCTGTCGCGCCCCCTTTTCTCGCGAAATCGGGTTTATGACATTTGGGAAGACAACTCGTTCCCTTTTGGGAATTGGGTTTAATGGAATTGAAGAGTCGCCACCTAATGATTTAAGTGCATTAGGACACTTTTAGAAGAGCTTGATTTTGGATAACCAGAGATAGGGTAAGAGCTTGAAATTATTCCAAGGGGAAGGTGTTAGACACCCCTCAGAATCCACTAGTGTGGTTCCCGGCCAAGCTATTGTTGTGACTTAAGGTACAAATAACATATAGACAAGTAGGACTTCAAATAAGAGGGGATTTTTCACATAAAGGTTAGAAATCAACAAAGTTGGAAAGCATTAAAGAGAATTGATTTTCTTAAAAGAAACGTTTTAAAAGATTTAAAAGAAACAAAGAAACAAAGGGAAGGGGGTCCTAGGTTTATTAATAATATGGATCACCCCATACAACATCCGGTAATCACTCTTACACGTGATGTTATCACGTGGTCATCATATCCATATCTACCCTTTCCCACCCCGTTAAGGTGTTTAAGCGCGGAATGGTCTAATTTACTTATTGCATGCTATTACCCGCCCTGTCCTATCAGTCCCGGAGGTACTTGGGACTACTAATCCTAAAGGGAGGGGATGTTTGGCTTATTTGTGGTTTCAAAAGGTAAAAACGCTAAGGCGACAAACAAAAAACACATATAGCAAGTTTGGGAAGCATATAAACAAATAAAAGGCTCAGACAGACCTCCTTTTAACCAAAGAAAGCACATAGTTTAGCATGTCTTGCACGTACTGTTTAGGGTCTAGTTAAACTTAGAAGGTTTGAGGCAGACTGATTTATTACATAGTACAGATAAGAAGCCCGAAGCAGGCCTACCTGTTGGTTGTAGCTAATAAGATCTGATTCAGTTTATAAAATTTATCCTACAGTTTGCCTAAGTGATAGACGAAAGCCTATGAGCATGATGTCTACAGATTTCAGAAACGAGAATGAAATAGATTGAATACATACTGATTAAGAGGGGTTACCAGATTATTAAAGAAAAGCAAAAACTTAGCAAAAGTTACAAGTTCTGCAAACATTATTACTGGTTTTAGACTCATAAGCGAGTGGAAACGTTTCAAACTTGGTTGATAGTTCCTATAGGCATGCTTTCTACGCGTTGTTGATTTTAAACACTTTTATAGATATGAAAAATGCAGAAAACCTACAACATGATATCTAGGTGTTACATCTTATTACGAACGTGACATCTGATTACATTTTTTGGTTATTAGGACCTATGGACAGGTTTGCCTAGTGAAAAGCGGGTATGCAAGAATCAGAAGGGACCTATAGGCATATTTTCTACATGCGTGTGCAGAAGCTATAGACATGATATCTA
>NW_017670500.1:42145-113146 GCF_001879085.1 Nicotiana attenuata | reverse complement strand
AGAGACAAATAACACAAGAATAGACAAAGAAAATTACATAAACACTTAAACTAACTTTTACTAAAAACCCTAAAATACGAAAAGAAAGGTTTTAGTAAAGTAGATTTTGTTAAGAAAAGTTTAGGTAAATACGTTTGAAAACTACAAGGAAAGACATAGATACACCACAGATCTAAAGAAATCGGAGAAAACTACGAAAGGTTAGAGTTTCAGAAGAACCCTAGAAATGAGAAAGGCTTTGAGAGGTCACCGATCTGAGTCAGAGAGGTTTGAACCAGGCTCAAACAACTATAGTACACCGGAGCAAAGCCGGAGATGACCAGAGAACCTCGAATTGACGGAGGTCTGGGTGAAAACCTTCGAAGTCAGGCCTCGAATCTTCAGGTATCAAGCACATATGAGCAATAGGAGGTGAGTATAGGACTCCCACTGCCTGAGAAGCCATGGATTCCGGTGGGTTTCACGGGGGAAGATGATGAGACGATTAGGGTTCAGAGAAGGTTCGAGAGAGTTTGAGGGGGTGAAGGGATTCAAAGGCGGCTGGTTAGGTGAAATGATTTAGGGTTAAGGGGTGTTGGTGGATTAAAAAAGGAATGGAGGGATCGTGGCCGTTGATCATTTTGATCAACAACCTGGAATTATTGGGGAGCCGAGCGGGTAATTTAGGAATTGGGTCGGTCCATTTGAAATTGAAATTGGGGTTAATTGGGGGGGGGTGCGATTTGGGCTAAAAATTGAAATAAATAGTGCCAGATTTTAAATAGCCATTTTTCCCCTTTTTATTTTATAAAAATAGTAAAATGATTTTTGAAAACAAATTAAAGGTACTAAATTAATTAATAACATATAAATATTAAATTAAAAATACTGGAATCAAATTGGTGATTATAAACGCAATTAATTCTTAAAATAGGCTAACATTGCAATTATATGCAATTTAGCTTTAAAAAATACTAAATAAGGTTGTAAAAATGTGCAAAAATTACCTTGGCTATATTTTGGGATAAATATGAGAATAAAATATATTACTCACCAAAATGATAATTTGATGAATAATTATTGGTTTTTGTATTGCTAAAATAGGGCAATAAATTGATTTAAAAAATCCTTAAAACATTTGGACACATTAATATATGCATACATATGCTATTTTGAAAGGTGTTTTGCATATATAAAAAAAATATACAGGGAAAAATTGAGTATCAACAACGTGGTCTCGAGTGAGGGTATATAGGTGTATCCGAAGAAAGTGGAGGCAGTGCAGAGTTGGCCCAGACCATCCTCAGCTACAGAGATCCGCGGTTTTCTTGGCTTGGCGGATTATTACCGTCGATTTGTTCAGGGATTTTCATCTATTGTAGCACCTATGACCAGATTGACCCAGAAGGGTGCTCCGTTCCAGTGGACGGATGAGTGCGAGGAGAGCTTTCAGAAGCTCAAGACAGCTTTGACTACAGCCTCAGTTTTGATATTGCCTACCGGTTCGGGGTCTTATACAGTCTATTGTGATGCCTCGAGAGTTGGCCTTGGAGCGGTATTGATGCAGGACGGTAGGGTGATTGCCTACGCGTCCAGACAGTTGAAGATACATGTGAAGAATTATCCTGTCCATGATCTTGAGTTAGCTACTATTGTCCACGCCTTGAAGATCTGGCGTCATTATTTGTACGGTGTGCCTTGTGAGATTTATACTGATCACCGGAGTTTGCAGCATTTGTTCAAGCAGAAGGACCTTAACTTGCGCCAGAGGAGGTGGTTAGAGCTGCTGAAGGACTGATATCACTATTTTGTATCACCCGGGCAAGGTCAATGTGGTGGCCGATGCTTTGAGCCGCTGGGCAAAGAGTTTGGGGAGTTTGGCTTATTTACCAGCAGCAGAGAGACCCATGGCGATGGATGTTCGGGCCTTAGCCAGCCAGTTTGTGAGGTTGGACCTTTCGGAGCCCAGCCGGGTTCTAGCTTGCGTGGTCTCTCGGTCTTCCTTGTTTGATCGTATCCGGGAGCGTCAGTTTTGATGACCCTCATATGCTTGTCCTCAAGTACAAAGTGTTGCATGGCGATGCTCGAGATGTTACTATTGGTGATGACGGGGTATTGAGGATGCAAGGTCGAGTTTGTGTACCCAATGTTGATGGGCTTCGGGAGTTGATTCTAAAGGAGGCCCATGGTTCGCGGTATTCCATTAATCCGGGTGCCGCGAAGATGTATCACAATTTGAGGCAGCACTACCGGTGGAGGCGGATGAAGAAAGATATAGTTGGGTTCGTAGATCGGTGCCTTAATTGTTAGCAGGTGAAGTATGAGCACCAGAGACCGGGTGGATTGCTTTAGCAGATAGAGATTCTGGAGTGGAAGTGGGAGCAGATCACTATGGACTTCGTATTTGGGCTCCCACGGACTTTGAGGAAGTTCAATGCCATTTGGGTTATTGTGGATCGGCTGACCAAGTTCGCGCATTTCATCCCTGTGTGTATTACCTATTCTTCGGAGCGGTTGGTGGAGATTTATATCCGGGAGATTGTCCGTCTGCATGGTATTCCAGTTTCCATCATTTCAGACATAGGTACTCAGTTCACATCGCGATTCTGGAGAGCCGTACAGCATGAGTTGGGTACTGGGGTGGAGTTGAGCATAGCATTTCACCCTCAGACGGGCGGACAATCCGAGCGCACTATTCAGATTTTTGAGGATATGCTCGGTGCGTGTGGATTGAGCTTGGAGGGTCTTGGGATCAGTTTTTGCCATTGGCGGAGTTTGCCTACAACAACAGCTATCAGTCCAACATTCAGATGGCACCGTATGAGGCTCTATATGGTAGGCGGTGTAGATCTCCGGTGGGTTGGTTCGAGCCGGGTGAGGCTAGATTATTGGGCACAAACTTGGTACAGGATGCCTTGGAAAAGGTGAAGGTGATTCAGGATAGACTCCGTACAGCCCAGTCCAGACAGAAGAGTTATGTGGACCGGAAGGTTCGGGATGTTTCCTACATGTTTGGAGAGCGGGTTCTGCTTCGGGTTCCGGCTATGAAGGGCGTTATGAGATATGGGAAGAAAGGGAAGCTGAGTCCGAGGTTTATTGGCCCTTTTGAGATTTTGAGGCGTGTTGGGGAGGTTTCTTATGAGCTTGCCTTACCTCCCAGCTTGGCAGGGGTTCATCCGGTATTTCATGTCTCGATGCTCCGGAGGTATCACGGTGATCCGTCGCACGTGTTGGATTTCAGTTCAGTCCAGTTGGACAAGGATCTATCTTATGTTGAGGAGCCAGTGGCAATATTGGACAGGCAAGTTAGAAAGCTGAGGTCAAAGAACATCACATTAGTAAAAGTTCAGTGGCGGGGTCAGCCGATCGAGGAGGTGACCTGGGAGACCGAGCAGGATATGCGCAGTCTCTACCCTCATCTTTTCACTACTTCAGGTATGTCTCTATTCTCGTTCGAGGACGAATGAATATTTAAGTGTGGGAGGATTAACGACCCGGCCGGTCGTTTCTAGAATTTATACCCCGATCCCTATTAACTACTTTCCCCGTGTTTATTTCTGTTATTTTGAATTGTCGGGATGTTCGGTTTTGAGTTTTTGAGAGTTTTGGGACACTAGTCCCTAAATGAGAGCTTAAGTTTTGGAAATTTGACCGTAGTCAGAACAATATGAAGATGCGGTCAGTAAGTCGTAGGTGCAGATTTTGGGACTTTAGTGAGTTTCACAGATGCGGTCGTTTTTTCGCAGAAGCGGGACCGCAGAAGCGGAAATGCTGGGCAGAAAAACAGAGTTTCGAGGGTTTAGTTTCAAAAAGTTAAAAATTGATTTTGGAAGCTCGGGATTTGGCGATTTTGAGAGGGATTTTCACCTGGGTGTTTTGGGTAAGTGATTCATACTCGGTTTTGATTGTTTTCCACGAATCTATGCTTAAATTCATTCTTTAAATTCGAATTTGGGGTGGAAAAATTGAAGAAAAGTTGGAAAAGTTCTTAGACCTAACAATGGAATTTGGATCACGATTTTGATGTCGGATTGGGATAATTTTGATATAAATGAACTCGTGAGAGTATGAGGATTCTGAAAATGTAGATTTTACCCGATTTCGAGACGTGGGCCTGGAGGGCGTTTTGGTCATTTCACCTAATTTTCGCGTATTAGCTTAGAATTTAATTGTAGAGTTTGTTACTTGAAGTATTATTTACATTATGCAATTGAGTTGAATAGATTTGGGCCATTTGATTGAAAACTCGTGGTAAGAACGTGGTTTCGGGCTGATTTTGAGCTGGTTCGAGGTAAGTGGCTTGCCTAACCTTGTGTGGGGGACCTTCCCCTTAGGATTTGGTATATTCGTTAACTGAATGCCTTGTACGTAAAGTGACGAGTGCGTACTTGTGCTAATTGCTGAAAAATCCAGTTTCCATTAAGTACTTAGAATTGTGTTTTCCTTTCCTGTTTACACTACTTGCAAGTTAAGCATGTTGTTAGCTTAGGGAAGCATGTCTAATTGATTTAACTGCTTATTTGTTCTACTGCCCTACTTGAATTATGTGCAGCATGCTAGGTTAGGAATACCTGCTTTACGTTGGTGTGAAATTGATTGAATTGAGTATCATGTTACTGCTGTGTATTTACTTTGGGACTACGGGACGGTATCTAGGGAGATCCCCCTATATGTTTACTTTGGAACTACGGATTTGAATTCCGGGAGATCCCCCTGCATTTTCACATTGGGACTACGGGATTGCACCTGGTAGATTCTCCCAGTATTGAGTATTTATATTTGGGACTACGGATGTGGTATTCCAGTAGATCCTCGCGCATTTATGAGTTGGACTACGGGACTGCACCCGGGAGATCCACTGGATATTATATTTGGGGACCACAGGACGGTATCCTGGTAGATCCCCCAGTTGTTACCTCTGCGTTGAGCTGTAATTATTTTTCCGTGATTATTTTATTTCTGTTCCAGTTGTCGTTATCCTTATATCCCGTGTTACTCTTACTACTGTATTTATTTATACTGCTCTGTTCTACACTGTCGAACTTTATATTTTATTTAACCTCAGTAGGGCCCTGACCTTCCTCGTCACTACCCGACCGATGTTAGGCTTGGCACTTACTGAGTACCGTTGTGGTGTACTTATGCCATTCCTGCGCATGTTTTTCATGTGCAGATCCAGGTACCTCTACTCAGACTTACCATCCTTGAGGCGAGGCAATCTTTCGGAGACGACGAGGTATATCTGCCGCGTCCGCAGACCGAAGAGTCTCTCTCCATTCTCTCTTGTAGTTACAGTCCTTCTGTATTTACTTTGTTTTAGACAATTCTGGAGTTAGAGCACTATGTAGTATTCTTAGCTTGTAATTTCATGAGATTCCGGGTTTCGGAAAAAGTATTAGTATTCGAAAGTTGATATGGTGTATGCCGAGCGGCACTATTAAACACTGTTTTATTCACTATTTTGGTTTTTACTTGTTTTCTTCGGCAAATTGGTTTATTTTTCCGCATTTTAGGCTTACCTAATCGTAGGGACTATGTGCCGTCACGATGGTTCACGGAGGGCGAACCGGGATCGTGACATGTCAATAGTATATGGTAACTTTATTCTATATTTGACTATTTTAGTTAAATAAATATAATATATATATATATACACACACACACATACACACACACACACACATATATATACATAATTTGAATTAAAAGATAATTTTGAATTTATAGATAAAGTTCTAAAATTTGAATTTAAATTAAAAATAAAATTTATCTTTTTTTATCATATTATCATACTTAATTCTATTAATGATCATATGCAATCATGTTAGGAACTTTTGTTATTTTTTATAATTATTTAAATACTACTTTGCCTCTAGCCAAAAAAAAAAAACTACTCCATATAACTATAAAACTGTTTCACATTTAAAATCCTATAAGTATAGTTCTTTGAAAACTGTAGCTAGATTTGAATAAAACGAAATTCTTTTAAACTAAATATAATATACAGGGTACACGTCTATGTTTATCTAATAACAAAAAAGAGTTTACAAAACCAAATAAAAGTTTACTTACATATATAATAAAGCAAGCATATATGTTGGAGAAAGAAACATCACAAAATCAGTCAATATTAAAAAAAAAGTTATTTCTTTTTTCTTCATGAAGGATATTTGTTTGAAGAGTCAATTTGCATAAATGGACATCAAACAAATAACAAAATTTTGGCATACAATTGCTATCATTAATTTTAATTTAGCACATTTAAGGAATTGAAGGATATAAGTTGAAACCCCTTCATTAGCTGTAGTCAAGCCAATATTGCAAGGGTATAATATATTTTTCGTCGAAGAATATTAGCTTTGAATCATTAGATTATGTGAAAGTTTTTTTTTCAAACTCAACAAGAGAAAAATTGGTTTCTAATTGATAGTTTCTATAGCGACTTTTAAGTGTAACAAAGAGTATATATAAAGAAAAAATTGGTATGACGTGAAATATTTTTTTTTATATATAAATAAATTATTTCGAAAAAAACTCTTTACTTTTATTAATTTAAAGATAATAAAAAGATAAGATATTTTTGAACATTAGTAGAGAGTTTTTAAATTATTATAAGATATATCATGGATAAACTCAAAAAATCGAAATCTTATGGAATATTTACATAATATCCTGCCATATTTATTATTTACTTTTTTAAAGCTAATATAAATAGATGATATACTGACAACACACCATTATACACATATTATATATGAATGATATATAAATTACACATCATTCAATTTTTTAATTTAAGTGGTCGGGTGAGCACCTATTTAGGTTGGTTAGATAAAGCCAAAAGAAAAATATGAAATAATTTCAACCAAAGACTAAAAATATAATTAAAGTTCATATGTAGATAATTTTTATTAAAACACATCCGTTTATAGTGAAATAAATTAATTTTTTTGTAACAAAAGAAATAATGACATAAAAAATAAGATAAAATAATTATTGAAAAAAATGTTAGAAAGATCTAAAAACGAAAAAAATAAAAGATGACAGCAAATTTCTTCTTATGTTTCAACTTTGTTGAGTATAAAAAATTTGAAAGTTAATCTCATCGATTTCAATTTTTTTTCCAACTCAAATACATAGATTATAAGATAAGGATATCTTCGAATATATTTTTTTTAATTTACATTATGTGTCGTTTTTAAAAAATCACTATTACTAACAAACTGATATGATATTCAAATTTGAATTGGAATGCAATTTGAATAGTTTGCATTGAGGTTAAGCCAAGTATGGTGTCGAAAAATAAACAACATGACAATTTTAAGATAATTTATGCAATATTTTATAATAATAATCAACTAGCTTAACATTTAATGATTCAAAGAACAAATTTTTTGTATATATAGGCTATTAAAAATTCAAATTCTGGGGTTAGAGATATCGATAAACTTAAAATGGAGTCATACTGAAATAAATCCGGCCAAAGAATCATTTAAACTTTTAGATAGCCGATTAAAGTAAATTTTAAATTAAGGATAATATCTTCACTTGCATCATTATAAAGATAATCATTATTATAATATATATAAAGTTTTAGAAATTGAAATTTCAAAATAGGAATATTTTTTGAAAGATAAATCATGCCAAATAAGAGTTCAAGTCGTAGTATAAGAGTCACGTCGTAATCAAAGAATCGTTTATATCGTGTCAACCTTTGTGCTTTGCCATAAATATGAGTTATTATTTTACTTTGTGGCTATTTTAGGTTCCAATGACACCTATGAGAATAGTGCAAAAATAAAATTATCACTACGAGAATTGAGAAAATGTTAGTCTTTTTTCATGTAGTGTTTCTTAATTGATATCTGACAATTATCTAAAATTATTTAGAAGGTTTAAATGTTAAGGTTATTTACATATAATTCAAATAACTCAAATATTTAACATGGTTAATGTCAAATATCAAAATGGTAAAAAAAATTCACTAGCTAAAGAATTTTTTATATTTTTAGATAGCCAACTAAAATGAGTTTTGAATTAAGAATAATATTTTCAATTACATTATTATAAAATAATTATTATTGAAAAATATTGTTTTAGAAACTGAAATTTTAAGAAAGAAATATTTTTTAAGAGATATCAACACACCAAATAAGAGTTCAAGCAATAGTAAAAGAGTTAAGTCTCATCCAAAGAGTCATTCATTATCTCAACATTTGATTGTTTTGCTATAAATATGAGTTATTATTTTGTTTCCTAACTATTTTTAGGATCCAATGACACCGGCAAAAATGGTTGTAAAATAAAAGAATAGAAGAAGTTGTTAATTTTTTTTCAGGTAGTTAATATCCAATGATTATCTATATTTACTAAGAAAGTATAAATTTTAAGATTATTTACGTACAATTCAAATAACTTAAATATTTAATATGAATACTGGTTCTTTCAAAATGTGAATGGAGGAGAGGGTATATACGTCATTGCGTCAAAAAGGGAAGGGTGAGAATGGAAATGCAAAGAGTTTGATAGGGTTGGGGTAATACGATAAAGGCTATCGGCAGCCAGCCAAACCCATCCTTCTGCTCTTCATTTTTGCTCTGCTGACTGCTGCCTAGGGTTTTAGTTCTCTATTCTTCACCAAGGTGAGAGCTATTTCTGCTTGCTTTTACATCCTACCCAATCAACCCCACAGGAATTGCTGATAGCTTTTTCAATATTGTTTTTGGGTTTATTAATTGTTTTTTTATTTTTTATGTACAAATATGTTTCTCTATATATGTATAACGATTTTTTTGATTGTTATGTTTAGTTGAGTGTTTATGTGAAGGATGAGCTGATTGGAAAATGGCCTATACTGTTGGAATACTTGCGGTGAACATGGGTATAGATTTGTTTTAGGCACATGTTTAGGGCTTTCTTTTCCTTAGCTTGATGAAAATGTTGCGGTTTGTATATTGATTGAACTGTTTGATTTCCAATATAGCAATACTCATTGCGTTCTGGATAAATAAGTAGAAATTTACTACTGGAAGTATGTAGATAAGTCAACGATGCTATTTTTTATGTAGCCATTTTTTGTTACTCTTACTCTTCCTAATATAATTTAGGGTGTTAGGTACTTTTGTTTTTGGTTACTTGCTACCTACTATTATTTTAGTGTTCCTGTAAAATGTGCTTGACTTTCAGCCTTTGAACTCAATCATTTGATTCTTTTTTACTACTACTTTTCATGTGGAGGTGATTTTCATGTGATTTTTTATAATGTTTTTCTGCAAATTTGTAAATTATTTTTAGCATTCAGTGAAAGTTTAATTATTACATTTTTGTATTCGTCTTGGAACAGATGAATGTAGAAAAGCTACGGAAAATGGCCGGTTCGGTCAGGACTGGTGGTAAGGGAACCATGCGAAGGTTTGTCTCTTTTGAATGTTTGATGTTACTACCACTAGATAGAAACGGATAAAATAGCTCTTTTGTGACGTTGGAAAACTGAAATAATTACGAGTAGTCTGTTTCCTAATGAGAATATGGTCAATAATTGCTGGTTGCCTAAATTAGAATAGGAAGCATGGCAGGAAAAAAAATTAGGACTGTGGCTGTACCCTGTAATCCGTTGTGGTTTTTCGTTTAATGTCTTCTTATTCTACAGAAAGAAGAAGGCCGTTCACAAGACAACTACAACTGATGACAAGAGACTTCAAAGCACCCTCAAAAGAATAGGGGTGAATGCTATTCCTGCTATTGAAGAGGTTAACATTTTTAAGGAGGATGTAGTTATACAATTCATTAACCCCAAAGGTACAAATACAATCTTTTATGCAGGTTGATCTGGTAGTCATCCATCCATTTGTTAACTATTTCTTTTTGTTTTTACTATTCAGTTCAAGCCTCTATTGCTGCAAACACTTGGGTTGTTAGTGGTTCCCCTCAGACCAAGAGTATGTTTTCTTCTCTTTCATTGCATCTTGATCACTAGTAGTACTAGTGAGCTGTATCTAGTTATATGCTCCAACAAAAGAACCATGGCAGTTCAATACTTTTGTTGTTCCAACGCTAAAGAACCTCGATAATTTGTGTTTCCTGATCTGTCTTTGAATATGTTTTAAGAACCAACACCGACTCTCCCCCTTTCTCTGTGTTTTTTTAACATATAAGTGTTTCTAAGCTTTATTTCTTTCCTATTGCAGAGTTGCAGGATATTCTTCCTCAAATTATTCACCAGTTGGGTATGTGGTCCTTTATGTTCCTAAGATGCAGACGTCACAAAAGATTAAGCAGTATAGCATTGTTTGACTGTTTTAAAATCTGTTTTCAGGCCCTGATAATTTGGAGAATTTGAAGAAGCTAGCGGAGCAGTTCCAGAAGCAGGCACCTACCGGTGCGCCTGAAGGTGCTGCTGCAGCACAGGATGATGATGATGATGAGGTGCCGGAACTCGTGGCTGGCCAAACCTTTGAAGCAGCCGCTGCAGAGGAGGGTCACACTTCCTAAAATTCTAATTGGATTTTGTATCCATCTCAACGTTTTGAGATCCGTTTAATTTAGTTGAGTGTTCTATTTGATTTTGATTGTGACATCTAAAAAATTCATCAAAATGGTTTTTCTAGTAAGCTACTTTGCCCTTCTAATCCTTAAATCTCTACATTAGCTCGGCAGAGACTCCTATTGCATTTAAGCAAGTCTATCACGCATAAAAAATTCGTCTTTTTGCTCCTCTTGCTGCATCATATAGAAAGTAAAATAAAATTTGCCGTCAAGTATACGTTCATGTTCTTTCTTCCCCTTTCTCCTTTTGCAATAAGTTGCACACAAGTAGGAATTAAAAATTCAACAAATTTGAATTTCACAAAAATTGCAAGATTTCGTCAGTTGAATACTAGCATAGAGTATTTTACGTAAAATATTCTTTTGACGATATGGCTGAAGTAACTGTTAAGACCCGCGAATCTTATTAAGATCTTAAGTTCGCATTGCCAGCTTACTGATTATAATTATGTCGATCAGATAATGAGTAACGTATGCTTCAGAAAAAGGGGATAAAAGAAATTGCTGTACCAATACCAAATGTCCCATTTATCGAGGGAGTCAGGGAGGGACGTATCAAACTGAAATAGAAGTGCAACCAAAGTTGTATGTACAACTCTAAGTCAAGAAAATGTAAAACAATTACTATTAGCTGGTTAATAAAAGGATTATAATACGATTTGGCGAGTTCCTTTTTAACAGTTCGCCCATCAACTTATAAGAACAAATATTTAAATGGAAATTTGAAAATTGCAAGAATCAAAGTCAATACCACTCGTTATCCGCATTCAAATCGTTGAACGAGATTGTATAGGAAAGATAATTACCTAACATACTAATTTAGTAAAGCAAGACGCTCTCTTGCACGTCTTGTTCCCTCGTTCTATCTTTCTAATTCAAAACTATATATGATACATATATACACAACTATCGAAATTTCTTTTCCTGTAGTGTGGATCTCAAAAAACCACCATTTTCCCTTCATCTTAGTGACAGGGACAAAAATAATGAGTGCTTCATCACAACTAGGAGCATCTGCTCGACTAGATCTGCCATTTGGAAGCCTCGGCTTTGTATGGGGTAAATATCCGGACTTGCTAGGTGGACCAACGAGGGTATGACACGTGGAAATCTTGGCCGGGTAGGCAGGCACCCGAAGACCTTGTGGCTGGTAGCCTCTGTTGGGGGCTTCTAGATCATTGTCACTGGTATCTCATGACAACGGTACAGTCTCGGAATGAACAAGGCCATCGTTGGCCGGTGGGGCGATGACACCGGGCCTAATAAATCTCGTTCTTTTGGCCCTAACCCTGGTGCCAAATGGAGTGCATTCTCATCGTTCCTCTGACATCAACCATCCTCGAGTTCTGTCTCGAGCCAGAGACACCTTTTCAATAGTCCTTTTTGCACAATCGACGGGTCTTGTCACAGAAAGGTATTTTTTTATTTTGTATAGAAAGATTTTGAGAGAAGTTGAAGGGACATTATCATCTTCCTCTAAAAACATCTCTTTTACTCTATATTATCTCTAGAAGAGAACTCTGGAAAATAAACAAAGCTCATTATTTTATTGAACTCTAGCCTTGTTGGTTCGTTGATATCAGTGTAATCTCAGTTTTCATAGGTGTTACACGAATTACCTTAGGAGATAAGGGTTTTGGATTAATTACGATGCACTTGCCTTTAATCCCTTCTTTTATCAAAATAGCTGTTAAAGCGGATAACTTATTTTTTCTGGTAAACAATATCGCACTGTCTGTGGGGAGATGCAGCTGTGATATCATTTTGATCCTTTTGCTTTAAGCCCTTTGCTAAACAATCAAAAACTTACTTGCTATCTAACTTTTGCCATATCGAAGACTCCGTGTGAAAACCCACATGCATATGGCAAACAAGTCATACCAAGGCCTCAGGTGAACCTGCCAAGCCCAAGGGTGTCTGAGGACCTGCAGGGTTCGCAACACTTTGGGGGACGTAAGCAGGAGGACAACTAGTCCTCTTCGCATGAAGCAGGTCAGACCCGACTTTCAGCTGAAGCCCGAGCTATCGATGATGAAAACGACGATGACACCGGATATTAGAGAGAACGATACAGCCTGCGAAGAGGATGACAACATCAACCCAAGGTAACAGGGATGCATCACAAGAAGAGTTTCAGACTCGAGAAGGTGGTGGAAAACAAGCTGGCTGCACAAAAGACATTCATGATGCGTATAGAGAGAACTATAGCCTCTTTCACCAACAGTACTTTTCCAGGAGCAACTGTCACGCCCCGACCTCGGGAGGCGCGACTGGCGCTCAATCGAGAGAACCCAACTGAGCAAGCCTTTTTAACACTTTCTACCCATCTCAATATGATTAAGGGGACCATGCTTTCGTTTATTTAGACAATAGTAAAGATCGTACATTCAACATTGTTTGTTCATTTTTAGATCACAAACCTTAAACCATGGCTAAGTTTCCAAGATTTCATATAGTTACAGTTTAGAAGAACTAGAATTTAGAATTACAACACAGTTCATTGACCCATCCAACACCCGTACATAACCCACACAAACGTCTACGGAGCCTCTAAGGATACAAAAGACAATTATGACAACGCCAGCAACAAGGCCCCGGCTATACCTCAAAAGTGGAAGTCTACAACAAAAGATGTACAACATAACCCCTTGAAGGAAAAGTGGGCTCACCAAGACTTTGAGAGGAGGACACTCCGCTACGCGCGATCGGTGCTGCCCACTATGGAGCCACCTACATTCATTCAATAATATAGCGCCCCCGGCAAAATGGACGTTAGTACCATGGAATAGTACTAGTATATATAACTAAACATCATCTTATTAGAAAGAACTATCATACAAGAACAAGGAAATCACAAGAGACAATCAAAGGTTTAACCGAACACCACATCATCAAATAAAAGAATCATATAACTTTCACATAATTTTCATAGCTTTAGTTTGGGGCATTTCATACTGTTCATCATTATTCACAATACCACCGCTACCTTGAGCGGAGTCCGATCACGACCCGATCGGCTAGGTTGCCTCATTTGAGACATATACCTCAATCACAATCTCATTCTCCTTTTTCGGAATTCAATATCAGCACAATATCACCATGTGTGCGGCATGGCGTCCGATCACCGCCCGATCGGCTAGTCCGCCTTACCAAGGCGTTGTTCCTTTTTCATTAATCATCTCGTTTCAATCATTATTTCACATATATCAATTCATACGCACTTCGGGCCACAATTATCACATCATGTTCACTTTCAATACTAACCTTGCAATTTAGGATAATAGGCACATAGAAGAGAAATTCAAGTTGTAAGCATAGATAAGATTTCATATAGTTGGTATGACAATCTCAGTTTTAATCTTGACTTGAGGTCTAGGCATTCCAACACATGGTTTATATTCTTCGCACATCTTTAAATTATCAAGAATAGTATATTGAACACATTGGGGTACACCTTTCACGTATAAATAGTTACAAAACCAATTCATGTGAAATAACAATCAATTCATTAATCCTATTTCAGTCTTACCACATTTGCACATACAACAACGGAGCTCAATTTTTAATAAGAGGGGGTTTTAACCATACATATCTCAATAGAGCTTTCCTTAAATTCTTACAAAATTTCGGGACTCTTAGCAACTTCAATCTATTTTATGGGGATTACAAATTGAACTAAGAATTAGAGACATGATTAAGATTCTAGCTCATTTGAGCATATTATCAAGCACTAAGTGTGCATTGTGATTTTAGGACCCTTTTGTGAGAGATTTTCATTATCTTACACCCCAATTGCTATCTTTTAGTTCACAACCTCCCATACCCTATTATCTTTTATGCATGCAAGAAAATCCATTTTTATACCCATGAACCCACAAGCTAATTACTCATTCTAGTGTGAATTTTGAAACCAAAGGTTAGGGCTCAAGTTCTTACCTCTTGGGGTGAAGGCCTAGCAGCTTTACTTGAAAATCTTTAAGGGTTTAGGCAAGGATTGGGTGGGGACTTGATGAAGATCACTCTCTCTCCCTCTAGAATTTCCTCTCTCACTCTATTTGCAGTAAAATAGCATAAAGGAGATCTGATGGGGCGTTTTTAATGGGATGGGGTCGGGTTTTAAAAGTTAGAAAATAGGAGCCCCGACACAATCTACGATCGCATAATGGTCATGCGGCCCGCAAAAGGGACCGCAAAAATGGCTTCAAAAACCTGAACAAGCTGCCCGGGTATGCGACAAGAATCCGGTCCGCATGCCTATTCTGCGGTCGCATAATGCACCGCAGAACTGCCCCTCGCAAAAATTCCAAGGGGATTATGCGATGACTATGCGGCCTGCATATTGATTATGCGATCGCATAATTGGCCGCATAGTTGATCTCAAAATTAACCATCAAACTATCTGACTCTGCGGCGACTATGCGGTCCGCATAGCTATTATGCGACCGCATAATGGACCGCATAAACACACTTTTTTGGACAATATTATTCCTTAACTTTTTAATGCACAGATCAGTCCAAAGGGTCCGAACCGTGCTGCGAAGAATTTTACAAATTTCTAACACATATTCCTAACTTGGCACTACGAGCTGTCGGGTTTTGAGTAGAAATTTTCACGGGGCCTTACAACAACCGTGCCTTATCATCCCACAACAACAAAGACCCCAGCAGATATTGCAACTAACACGATTGTAGCGAAGGTCTCTTGTGGTTCGGGGGTCGGAATGAGCGGATCCGGGACCGCATAAACATTAATAAAATGTACAGGGCTGAGCTCTTCAGCTTCATGTAGGAGATACCGCCTAAATAGATCAGATACTTGGGGCCTCACTGGTTGTCAAGGGCGTAGACACCAAAAAGTATGCAAAGCTTCCATTTAAATCAAGTGCGCCTCCAGCGCTCGTCCCAACAAGATTCAAAATGCCAAATATGTTGAGATATGACTGTCGCGCCCCCTTTTTTCCTCTCCTTTAGGATTAGTCAGGGTTTTTGACATTAGTGGGACAACTCGTTTCCTTTTGGGAAAAAGGATATAAGGAATTGAAGAGTCGCCACCTAACGAATTAAGGTGCGTTAGGGCACCTATTACGGGTCATTTACAACACTAATTATACAACTTGAGATTGGGTAAGGGCTTGAAGTTACTTCAAGGGGAAGGTGTTAGGCACCCCTCAAAGTCCACAACGGTGGGTCCCGACCGAACTTACTTTGTGAATTAATCTGATGCAAATAAACAGTTTAAGCACACATATGTAAAATGAACACTGATTCTAATAGTTAAGCAATCTAAGCACACATATGTAAAAGGAAAAATGGGGTCCTAAGTTGTTTATCCTATAGGATCACATCTATGCAATGCCCGGCAATCACTTCTCAATGAGGGGCTACACGTTGCATTAGATCACAAGTCATCATATCCTTTTCTACCCATTATCCCACCCCTTAGTGGTTATTAAGCGAGTTTTACTTAACGAACTCTAAGCGTGCTGTTACCCGTCCCTTCCTTGTGGTCTCGGAGGAGTTTGAGACCTCTAAATCTGCGCAGTTCTAGACAATCCTAAGGTATTTAAAAGGGCAAAAATTTAGGCGACAATCAAATAACATGTAGGACCAGCAAATAGGGACAAGAAGCAGTTAAAAGGCTCATGCTTACCTTCGCACAGATAAAGCAAATAAACAACACGTCTCAAACACAGATACATGTAGTTTTTTTTAGAAAAGAATCCTAGGACAGGATGTCCAGGTGAACATTAATACACAGAATATGCAAAACATTCAATGGCAGGGTCCTAATCGATTTGCCTCCTGATTTTAAGTCCTATATAACTTAAGCAGTTTAACACAATCAGAACGCAGTTTCCAGTTTCATATAGAGATTGGTTACCTAAGGCTTGCCTAGACGTGTGATTATATGCAATCACAATTACAGGAGATGATTAACAGTTTTAGAAATTGTTCAACCTACAAACATGCTGTTCTAGGTGACACAGATTATAACAGGTGATTTTTACCGATTCGTGCTTAAAGACACGATATCTATACGGGAAGTTGCTTTTATACCTTTTCATGGACATTGGCTTATTTTAATCGAAATAAGAAGGTTCAAACAAATGCAAACAAAGTTCCTAAAAATATGGTACCTAATGCATACAAGGATGACAACTTATTAAGGCGAGATTATTAACCTAGTAGCAGAATTTCTAAGTGGAATTATTTATGCGAGATTGAATCAGGGAATAGTGATGTAAAGCGTGCTGAAGTGAAGCGTGAAGCCCTAAAACAGGATATCTAATGCAGGTTTGACATGGTTTGAATGTAAATGAGCATATCAATCCTATTACATGGCTTCTAATGCAGATTCACAGAATATAAACCTATAGCATGTTTTCTACCCAAGATTACCAACAATATAGTATAACTACCCTCCCTTTTTACTAGCCACCCCAATAACTGTTTACAATTAATTATTACAGACCAATGATCAAATAAATTACATAATAAAATAGAAATTAAACTATAGGGAGCCTGAAGTAGGCCCGAAGCAAATCCCGGTAATGCCAGGGCTTCAGTAGTCTCAAATGCCAAGGATTTCATAGCCAATTTCATGTCCAGGTGTATCAGATTTCCCTAAGCACCTCAAAGATCCCGTGCAGTGCTCACACCCAGAATTTTCACAATAAGGATTGAGTAAGTTCAGTGTGGAATAGCCAGCCCCAGTGTGCCAGAGTTCAAAGAGATCTCAAGAGGATCCCAAGGCAGTACACACACTGGGGGGGCTGAACCTAGGGACTTAAGAGTAGAGTGAGAGTGCTTGAAATAGTTTTGAAAAGTATTGACAAGAAAACAGTACCAAAATGACTCTATAAGTAAAGATTTTTTTTTTTTGAAAAATAAGAACTGATTTAGTAGTAAAACAGTTTGAGAACCGGATAAACACTTTTGAAAAATCAGCAAGCAGCCTGATTGGTTATAGGACAAACATGTTTAGCACCATTCAACACAAATTTCACACAGGGATAGTGGGGGATTGGGGACACATAGAATACACATTAGTGTATGGTAGCAGCACATAAATAACTGGATGCACAGAAGTTTTCCAGAGTTTTATAGGATTAAGAAGTTAGTCATAAGAATGGGTGGAAGAGACATATAACAAAGATCATAAATAGCCATGTAGAAAAAAACATATTAACACTTGACAAGTTGGCACACAGTCAAAGTTACTTTGAGATACTAGACAATTTAGCAAAGCAGATTAAGAAAGAACCTAAGTGAACAGCTTAAGCAAACATCATGAGTATTCCTAGTTCAAACATGCTGGCATACTTAACAAGCAGATTGAAACATGCTGGATAAGAGTAGGCAAAATTAGACATACTAATCATAGGTTTTAGTAGAAACCAAATTTCGACATGCTAGGTGAAACAGTAATCAGGTAGTGTAATTTGGACATGCTAGTTACATATTAAACAACATGATGGTAAACAGGAAACCGGATTGGGAGCCATAAGTAATTAACTAGAACAACAGTGAAACACATAGAGTTTTGGACTTTGAAACTGAATCAGGACATAACAGTTAAGGAGAGAAAAATACAGAGTATAGAGCAGATGTGGTGCAATAGCTTGCCTTGTCTTACAGCCGGCTAGGTCAGTGAAAATTGCAAGTAACAAAGAAGAAAAAAGAGAGAGCTTTTAAGTGTAAGAGAGTTTTTTTGGACTAGTGTTCGTGTGTAGAAGTGAGAATAGAGGAGAGTATATATAGTAGTCAAGAGTTAAACGGAATAAGGTAAAGAATCAATTATGTAGCAATTAGGGAAATTTACATAATCAGTAATACGTAAAATCAGTAAAGTCTCCCCTAATCAAGGGGTAATCAATCAACGGTAAAGAGCAGGACAGATATTTAAGGAAAGAAATCAAGTAATACTTAGGTAAGGAGTAGGCAATTAGGGGTAAATAAACAGGAGTTCAATTAAGGAAACAATTAGTAAGAATCAACAAGTATCACAGTTAATTCAAAAAAGGCAAGAAACTAAATAAGGTTTCAAATAAAGGAATAATCAAGGATCAGGATATAAGTTTTAACGAAACAAATCAGTGAATCAAGAATTCAAAACAACACTGATTTAAGGAGAAAAAATATAGGTTTTCCATGAATAAATAAATAGAATGAATATAGACACATAGAACCAGTCAAGAAATCGAACCAGGAACCTTAATAGAGGCACATTAGGGTAAAATCACAAGACATTCAAATTAACCGAAGGAGAAACCATGCGAATCAAAGCACAAAATAAAATCATGTAGCAAGTAACACGGACAAACTCAGAATCCAAACAAAAATGTCAAAAAGTTGGGGTTTTAGCATAAGCTAGTTAGGGTTGAGGCAAACTCAACATAATCGGTCAAAAACACATAAGAATAGAAGATGAAACATTTAAAACCAGAAACCTTTTTGAGGAAAATATTTTCAGGAAACCCTAGTTTAGGAAAGTGAAAAGCCACTCGAAAATCAAAAGATTTTCACAAAAATCATGTGAAATAAGTTCAACCCATTTCAGATCTTGTACAAATCTGAGAAGTTCAAAGGACGAACTTAGGGTTTTTAAAAAAAATAACACAGAGATGAAGACATAGGCTTAGAAATCCATAGGTTTAAGGCAAAATAGGAAGATCTTACTCAAAATCGAACCAAAATGGTCTGAAACAAGCAAGAAAGGGCCAAAGGTGTAAGCGGACTGACCCTGGTCCCTCGAGGACCGTAGAGATGGCGGTACCCAGCATAGGAGAGGCCATTAGAGGCCTGGGGGTGGTGAGAAACCATCATAGACGGTGGTGGATGAGTGACGACGAGGGAGAGTTAGGGTTAGGATTAGAGAGCATCTGAGAGAGTAGGAGAAGGGGTGACGGCGGGGTGAGAAGAGAGAATGAGAGGTTTGGGGGGGGGGGGGGGTCTTTTAGGTTTAATTATGGTAGGAATAATCTGGGCCGTTGATCAAAATGATCAACGGCCAGGATTCCAGAAGACTTGGGTCGCGTAGGTAAGGGGTTTGGGCTTGGGTTTACTGAGCTGATTTATAAGGGTATTTGGGCTAGTTAATTAGGCTAGAACTAAAATTAAATAAGGCCACTTATTAAATACCCCAATTAAATTAATTAAAAATAATTACTAATTATAAAAATAAATTTTAAGCATAGAAATGTTTTAAAAATGGTTATTTAGTATTTAAAAATACAAAAGACTAATTTTTGGTAAAAATAATGCAAGAATCGTATGCATGGGCTATAATTGCAAAGTCATTGCAATGATTGCCAAAAGATGCCAATTTGGCTATTTATGGAGTAATTTGGACTTAATAGGACCATAAATAGTATATTAAATCGAGAAATGTTTTTGGAACTCATTTGTGATGCAGTTTTGTAATTATTTATTAGAAATAAAATATTGGGCGAATTAATAAAAGGTGTAGAAATTATGGAAAAAATACCAATTGATGCTAATGCATGATTTGAAGACATATGTGCATTTTAAAATTTTTTGGGAAAAGTTGGGTATCAACAGCTGCCCCTCTTTACCCGGAAAGGATGAAAGATTTGTCGGGTAAAGATATGATGGCCAATTTTGATCGAACGAGGTGGTTTGAGAGATTTTAGGCCGCACCCTGGTTTCTGAGCTGCCTACATATCCCTGGTTTTACAGGAATCGGGCCGTGTGTAGTTCTGGATTCATCGGCGGAATATACCGATGAAGTCATCGCAAGAACGAACACAAATTTCGGGATAGGTGAAAGAATGGTTTACGAGAGCGGTCAAGTTTGAGATAGTCGAAGAAACTGGAGCGAGATCGCTCCTGCTGGGATAGCAATTGCTCTCCAGGTCACCTTCAAATAAAGATACTACAAGCATATATTCTGCGAAAATTTAAACATAATGCAGGTTCCCTTTGGACTATGAAAGTTGCCTTCGGACGGTTGAGGATAACGTCCTTAGACCATGACGTCCTGGGCCATGAGTTGTTCAGTGAGAGATTCGCAGGCCAAGAAATGATGTTCTCGGGCCATGCAGATGGTGCCTCCGAATCATGACGCCTTTGAATAATGATATGCAAATTGAGGGAGATCCTCAGGCCATGACATAGTGTCTTCCGGCTATGAGGATGACGCCTTTAGACTATGACGCGTTTGGACAGGTTGGCGATATTTCAGCCCATGAGATGCAATAATATGATGTCAACAAGACAAGGCTTAGTCTTGTGAAGTGGAGGGCAGAGCTTAGCCCGAAAGAAGAGCAAAGTAGATAATATTGGAGAGACAGTGCTTAGCCTCGGTGAAAAGAATGTAAATCAGAGGCAGAGCTTAGCCTCATGCAGGTATGGGGACAGAGCTCAGTCTCATGCAAGATGCGGGACAGGGCTTAGTCCCATGCAAATGAAGGCAGAGATTAGCCTTATGCAAATGTGGAGGTAGAGCTTAACCTCAGGCGAGATGAAGGCAGAGATTAGACTTATGCAAAGGTGGAGGTAGAGCTTAACCTCATGCAGGATGCGGGACAGGGCTTAGTCCCATGTAAATGAAGGCAGAGATTAGCCTTATGCAAGGGAAGGCAGATATTAGACTTATGAAAATGTGGAGGTAGAGCTTAACCTCATGCGGGATGCGGGACAGGGCTTAGTCCCATGCAAATGAAGGCAGAGATTAGCCTTATGCAAAGGGAAGGAAGAGATTAGCCTTATACAGATATAGAGGCAGAGCTTTACCTCATGCAAGATGCAGGACAGGACTGTCCCATGAAAATGAAGGCAAAGATTAGCCTTATGCAAAGGGAAGGCAGAGATTAGCCTTATGCAAATGTGGAGGTAGAGCTTAACCTCATGCAGACATGGAGACAGGGCTTAGCCTCATGCAAGGAAAGGAAGCGTTTAGCCTTATACAAAAATAGAATAAATAGCAGATAGTAGCAGAATTTCTTAGCTGGTAGCAGATTTCAGTAGCACAATTGTTATGAAGAATGTGACTTCAAGGCGTGTATATTCTCATTCCTGCATCCAAAGAAAAATCGTGAGTTTTGTAGATGGGGGAGGTTTATTCGTGTGCCCGCTGGCTTTGCTTATCTTGACTTGCTTGGCCTGGAGATCCTGTTCAAATCATCCGGGGGTAGCGTTTGCTAAACAGAGTTATTTTACAAGCAAGCATGCATAGTTTTTCAAAGACATAGTAAAAGATATTTTAAGACATTTAGATGAACCAACGACCGTGACAAGATACAAGACATTGCAACCTCCCGTGCTATGGAATTTTGAGGGTCCTCCTCAAAATTCTGCCCCAGTTTGATGGATTGGCATCTCCGACTGTTGTACATGCTGCGATCGGCTGAACTTGCTTCAGAATTTTGAGGTCCTCCTCGAAATTCTGCCCCAGTTTTTGATTATGGGGGAAAAATAGATTTTTATTGAATTATGACCGAGCCCACAGGGCTGCCTATGTATCCCCTTTTAAATGGGAATCAGGTCGAGCGTAGTTAAATTTACATCATATGAGGAAAGCATAAAGAGTTACACATAGTATCGCTTGATTGCATCTGAGTTGATCGGTTTTGGCCAGACTTCTCCGTCCATTTCTGCAAGTATAAGAGCTCCTCCTGTCAGTACTCTACGAACCATGTAAGGACCTTTCCAGTTGGGAGAGAATTTCCCGTTTGGCTTCATCTTGATGTGGAAAGATCTTCAACACCAGCTGCCCCGGTGTGAAATGTCTTGGCTTGACCCTTTTGTTGAAGGCTCTGGACATTCTCTTCTGATAGAGTTGCTCGTGATATACTGCATTCATCCTTTTTCCATCTATGAGGGCTAGTTTCTCATAACGGCTCCTTATCCACTATGTGTTGCTGAGCTCAGCTTCTTGTATGACTCTCAAGGAAGGAATCTCTACGTCAGCAGGAATAACAACTTTTGTACCATAAACCAGCAAGTAGGGAGTTTCCCCGGTTGATGTGCGGACTGTGGTGCGGTATCCCAATAAGGCAAATGATAGTTTCTCATGCCACTGTTTGTGATTTTCTACCATCTTTCTTAGTATCTTCTTGATATTTTTGTTGGCGGCTTCTACGGCTCCATTCATCTGCGGTCTATAGGCTATGGAATTCTTGTGCATGATTTTGATAGTCTCGCACATGGCCTTCATCAGATCACTGTTGAGATTGGAGGCATTATCGGTGATGATTGATTCTGGAACCCCGAATCGATAAACAATCCGGTCGCAGACAAAATCTGCCACAACTTTCTTAGTCACTGCTTTGTAAGATACTGCTTTGACCTATTTGGTGAAGTAATCAATAGCTACCAAGATGAATCGGTGTCCATTTGAGGCGGTGGGCACGGTTGGACCAATGACACCCATTCCCCAAGCGGCAAATGGCCAAGGCGAGCTAGTTGCATTGAGCTCATTTGGCGGTATCATATCTGCCTGTACCTGACATTGGTAGCATTTCCGAACATACTGGATGCAGTCAGTCTCCATGGTCATCCAGAAATAACCAGCTCTAAGTATCTTCTTGGCCAAGACAAAACCATTCATATGTGGGCCGCAGGTCCTAGCATGTATCTCTTCGAGTAGTTTAGAAGCTTCCTTTGCGTCGACACACCGCAGTAATCCCAAATCAGGAGTTCTTTTGTATAGAGTTCCTCCACTGTGGAAGAAACTATTGGACAACCTCCGAAGTGTACGTTTCAGGGTATGATTTGCATGCTCCGAGTACTCTCCCTTTGCCAAGTATTCCTTGATGTCGTGGAACTAAGGTTTCCCATCCGCTTCTTCTTCAACATGGGCACAATATGCCGGCTGGCTATGAATCTTCACCGGGATAGGATCGATGAAGTTATTGTCTGGATGTTGTATCATGGATGACAAGGTGGCTAAAGCATCGGCAAATTCGTTCTGAGTTTTGGGAACGTGTTGAAATTCTGTCTTTGTGAACCTTTTCTCAATTCCTGCACATGGTGCAGATATGTTAATATCTTGGAATTCTTGGTGGCCTATTCTCCTTGTACTTGGTGTATAAGAAAATCTTAATCGCCGATTACCAGCATCTCCTGAATATTGATGTCGATGGCCATGTTGAACCCTAGTATGCAAGCTTCATACTCTGCCATGTTGTTAGTGCAGGGAAATCTTAGTTTCGCAGATACTGGATAATGTTGACCGGTTTCCGATACTAAGACAGCTCCAATGCCGACTCCTTTGAAATTTGCTGCTCCGTCAAAGAACATCCTCCAGCCGTCATAGGATTCAGCAATGTCTTCTCCTATGAACAACACTTCTTCATCGGGAAAATACATTTTCAAAGGTTCGTATTCTCCTCACACAGGATCCTTGGCAAGATGATCTGCCAAGGCTTGTCCTTTAACCGCTTTTTGAGTCACATAGACGATGTCGAACTCACTTAGTAGGATTTGCCACTTAGCTACCTTGCCAGTGGGAATGGGCTTCTGAAAGATATACTTCAAGGGATCCATCCTTGATATGAGGTATGTTGTGTAGGCGCAGAAGTAGTGTCTCAGCTTCTGAGCTACCCAGGTTAGAGCGCAACATGTACGTTCCAGCAGAGAGTACCGTGCCTCATATGGAGTGAACTTCTTACTCAGATAATAGATAGCCTGCTCCTTTCTCCCTGTTTCGTCATGCTTCCCCATAACGCAACCAAAAGCTCCATCTAATACCGCAAGGTAGAGTAACAAGGGTCTACCTGGCTCTGGCGGAACCAAAACTGGTGGCGTCGATAGGTATTCCTTGATTCTGTCGAAGGCCTTTTGACAATCCTTGGTCCAACTGGTTGCAGCATCTTTCTTTAACATCTTGAAAATTGGTTCACATATGACAGTGGACTGGGCTATGAACCGACTGATATAATTCAATCGTCCTAGAAAGCTCATTNAGGATTCCACAAGACTTGGGTCGGGTAGGTAAGGGGTTTGGGCTTGGGTATACTGGGCTGATTTATAAGGGTATTTTGGGTAGTTAATTAGGCTATAATTGAAATTAAATAAGGCCACTTGTTAAATACCCCAAATAAGTTAATTAAAAATAATTTGTAAAATAATTACAAATTATAAAAATAAATTTTATGCGTAGAAATGTTTTAAAAACGGTTATTTAGTATTTAAAAATACAAAAGACTAATTTCTGGTAAAAATAATGCAAGAATCATACGCATGGGCTATAATTGCAAAGTCATTGCAATTATAGCCAAAAGATGCCAATTTGGCTATTTATGGAATAATTTGGACTTAATAGGACCATAAATAGTAAATTAAGAGAAATGTTTTTGAACTCATTTGTGATGAAATTTTGTAATTATTTGTTAGAAATAAAATACTGGGCGAATTAATAAAAGGTGTAGAAATTATGGAAAAAATACCAATTGATTCTAATGCATGATTTTGAAGACATATATGCATTTAAATTTTTTTTTTTGGGAAAAATTGGGTATCAACAGCTATCCCTCTTTACTCGGAAAGGATGAAACAGTTGTCGGGTAAAGATATGACGGCCAATTTTGACCGAACGAGGTGGTTTGAGAGATTTTAGGCCGCACCATGGTTTTCGAGCTGCCTACATATCCCTTATTTTACAGGAATCAGGCCGTGTGTAGTTCTGGATTCATCGGCAGAATATACCAATGAAGTCATCGCAAGAATGGACATAAATTCCGGGATAGGTGAAAGAATGGTTTACGGGAGCAGTCAAGTTTGAGATAGTCGAAGAAACTGGAGCGAGATCGCTCCACTGGGATAGCAGTTACTTGCCAGGTCACCTGCAGATAAAGATACTACAAGCATATATTGTGCGAAAATTTAAACATGATGCAGGTTCCCTTTGGACTATGAAAGCTGTCTTTGGACGGTTGAGGATGGCGTCCTTAGACCATGACGTCCTGTTACATGAGTTGTTTAGAGAGAGATTCGCAGGCCATGAAATGATGTTCTCGGGCCATGCAGATAGTGCCTCCGAACCATGACGCCTTTGAATAATGATATACAAATTGAGGGAGATCCTCAGGCCATGACATGGTGTCTTCCGGCTATGAGGATGACACCTTTGGACAGGTTGGCGATATTTCAGTCCATGAGATGCAATAATATGATGTCAACAAGACAAGGCTTAGTCTTGTGAAGTGGAGGGCAGAGCTTAGCCCGAAAGAACAGTAAGGTAGATAATGTTGGAGAGACAGTGCTTAGCCTCGGTGAAAAGAATGTAAATCGGAGGCAGAGCTTAGCCTCATGCAGGATGCGGGACAGGGCTTAGTCCCATGCAAATGAAGGCAGAGATTAGCCTTATGCAAGGGAAGGCAGAGATTAGCCTTATGAAAATGTGGAGGTAGAGCTTAATCTCATGCAGGATGCGGGACAGGGCTTAGTCCCATGCAAATAAAGGCAGAGAGTATCCTTATGCAAGGGAAGGCAGAGATTAGCCTTATGAAAATGTGGAGGTAGAACTTAACCTCATGCAGGATGCGGGACAAGGCTTAGTCCCATGCAAATTAAGGCAGAGATTAGCCTTATGCAAGGGAAGGCAGAGATTAGCCTTATGAAAATGTGGAAGTAGAGCTTAACCTCATGCAGATATGGAGGTAGGGCTTAGCCTCATGCAAGGAAAGGCAGCGTTTAGCCTTATGCAAAAATAGAATAAATAGCAGATAGTAGCAAAATTTCTTAGTTGGTAGCAGATTTTAGTAGCGCAATTATTATGAAGAATGTGACTTCAAGGCATGTATATTCTCATTCCTGCGTCCAAAGAAAAATTGTGAGTTCTGTAGATGGGGGAGGTTGATTCGTGTCCCCACTGGCTTTGCTTATCTTGACTTGCTTGGCATGAAGATCCTAGTCAAATCATCCGGGGGTAGCGTTTTCTAAACAGACTTATTTTACAAGCAAGCATGCATAGTTTTTCAAAGACACAGTAAAAGATATTTTAAGAAATTTAGATGAACCAATGGCCGTGACAAGATCCAAGACATTTCAACCTCCCACGCTATGGAATTTTGAGGGTCCTCCTCAAAATTCTGCCCCAGTTTTGATTATGGGGAAACATAGATTTTTATTGAATTATGACCAAACCCACAGGGCTGCCTATGTATCCCCTTTTAAACAGGAATCAGGTCGAGCGTAGTTCAATTTACAATATATGAGGAAAGCATAAAGAGTTACACATAGTATCGCTTGATTGCATCTGAGTTGATTGATTTTGGCCAGACTTCTCCGTCTATTTCTACAAGTATAAGAGCTCCTCCTGTCAGTACTCTGTGAACCATGTAAGGACCTTGCCGGTTGAGAGAGAATTTCCCTTTGGCTTCATCTTGATGTGGAAAGATCTTCTTCAACACCAGCTGCCCCTGTGTGAACTGTCTTGGCTTGACTTTTTTGTTGAAGGCTCTGGACATTCTGTTCTGATAGAGTTGCCCGTGAGCTACTGCATTCATCCTTTTTCCGTCTATGAGGGCTAGTTTCTCATAACGGCTTCTCATCCACTCTGCGTCATTGAGCTCAATTTCTTGTATGATTCTCAAGGAAGGAATCTTTACCTCGGCAGGTATAACAACTTCTGTACAATAAACCAGCAAGTAGGGAGTTGCCCGGTTAATGTGCGGACTGTGGTGCGGTATCCCAATAAGGAAAATAACAGTTTCTCGTGCCGTTGTTTGTGATTTTCTACCATCTTTCTCAATATCTTCTTGATGTTCTTGTTGGCGGCTTCTACGGCTCCATTCATCTGAGGTCGATAGGCTGTGGAATTCTTGTGCTTGATTATGAAAGTCTCGCACATGGCTTCATCAGATCACTGTTGAGATTGGAGGCATTGTCGGTGATGATTGATTCTGGAACCCCGAATCGACAAAGAATCCGGTCACGGACAAAATCTGCCATGACTTTCTTAGTCACTGCTTTGTAAGATGCTGCCTCGACCCATTTGGTAAAGTAATCAGTAGCTACCAAGATGAATTGGTGTCCATTTGAGGCGGTGGGCTCGATTGGACCAATGACATCCATTCCCCAATCGTCAAATGGCCAAGGCGAGCTAGTTGCATTGAGCTCATTTGGGGGTACTTTTATCATATCTGCATGTACTTGACATTGGTAGCATTTCCGAACATACTGGATGCAGTCAATCTCCATGGTCATCCAGAAATAACCAGCTCTAAGTATCTTCTTGGCCAAGACAAAACCATTCATATGTGGGCCGCAGGTCCCAGCATGTATCTCTTCGAGTAGTTTAGAAGCTTCCTTTGCGTCGACACACTGCAGTAATCCCAAATTAGGAGTTCTTTTGTATAGGGTTCCTCCGCTGTGGAAGAAACTGTTGGACAACCTCCGAAGCGTACGTTTCTGGGTATGATTTGCATGCTCCGGGTACTCTCCCTTTTCCAAGTATTCCTTGATGTCGTGGAACCAAGGTTTCCCGTTCGGTTCTTCTTCAACATAGGCACAATATGCCGGCTGGCTATGAATCTTCACCGGGATAGGATCAATGAAGTTCTTGTCTGGATGTTGTATCATGGATGATAAGGTGGCTAATGCATCGGCAAATTCGTTCTGAATTCTAGGAACTTGCCGAAATTCTGTCTTTGTGAACCTCTTTCTTAATTCCTGCATATGGTGAAGATATGGTAATATCTTGGAATTCTTGGTGGCCCATTCTCCTTGTACTTGGTGTATAAGCAAATCTGAATCGCCGATTACCAGCAGCTCCTGAATATTTATGTCGATGGCCATGTTGAGCCCTAGTATGCAAGCTTCATACTCTGCCATGTTGTTGGTGTAGGGAAATCTGAGTTTAGCAGATACCGGATAATGTTGACCGATTTCCGATACTAAGACAACTCCAACGCCGAGTCCTTTGAAATTTGCTTCTCCGTCAAAGAACATCCTCCAGCCGTCGTATAATTCAACAATGTCTTCTCCTATGAACAACACTTCTTCATCGGGAAAATACGTTTTCAAGGGTTCGTATTCTCCTCCCACAGGATTCTCGGCAAGATGATCTGCCAAGGCTTGTCCTTTAACCGCTTTCTTAGTCACACAGACGATGTCTAACTCACTCAGCAGGATTTGCCACTTAGGCAGCTTGCCAGTGGGCATGGGTTTCTGAAAGATATACTTCAAGGGATCCATCCTTAATATGAGGTATGTTGCATAGGCACAGAAGTAGTGTCTCAGCTTCTAAGCTACCCCGGTTAGAGCGCTACAGGTACGTTCCAACAGAGAGTACCGTGCCTAATATGGAGTGAACTTCTTACTCAGATAATAGATAGCCTGCTTCTTTCTCCCTGTCTCTTCATGCTGCCCCAGAACGCAGCCGAAAGCTCCATCTAATACCGTAAGGTAGAGTAACAAGGGTCTACCCGGCTCTGGCGGAACCAAAACTGGTGGCTTCGATAGGTATTCCTTGATTCTGTCGAATGCCTTTTGATAATCCTCGGTCCAACTGGTTGTAGCATCTTTCTTTAACATCTTGAAAATTGGATCACATATGACCGTGGACTGGGCTATGAACCGACTGATATAATTCAGTCGTCCTAGAAAGCTCATTACATCCTTCTTACTCTTTGGTGGTGGCAGCTCCTGGATGGCTTTGACTTTTGATGGATCTAGTTCTATCCCTCGGCGACTGATGATGAACCCAAGTAACTTTCCGGCAGGAACCCGGAATGCACATTTTGCGGGATTTAGCTTCAGGTTGTATTTTCGCAGTCCGTCTAAGAACTTCCTTAAATCTGCTATATGGTCGGTGGCTTTCTTGGATTTGATGATGACGTCGTCCATATACACTCAACCTCCTTATGTATCATGTAATGGAAGATAGCGGTCATAGCCCCCATGTAAGTGGCCCCAGCATTCTTTAGGCCGAATGGCATCATCTTATAACAGTATACTTCCCATGGCGTAATGAAAGCCGTTTTCTCAGCGTCCTCCTCGTCCATCCAGATCTGATGATAACTGGCGAAGCAATCCATAAATGTCTGGAGCTCATGTTTGGCACAGTTGTCGATTAGGATGTGTATGTTTGGAAGGAAGAAATCATCCTTTGTACTTGCTCGGTTGAGATCCCGGTAATCGACACAAACCTTGACCTTTCCATCCTTCTTTAGAACTGGCACGATGTTGGCTAACCATGTTGGGTATTCAAACACCCTGAGGACCATGGCGTTGATTTGTTTGGTGACTGCCTCCTTGATTTTGAGACTCATATCAGGCTTGAAATTCCGAAGCTTCTGCTTCACTGGCGGGCACAATTGATTAGTGGGCAACTTGTGAGCCACGATAGATGTACTTAGTTCGGTCATATCGTCGTATGAACATGCAAATATGTCCTCATATTCCTTATATAATTGTGTGTACTCTTTTTTCTCTAACGGTGACAAGTGGATGTTGATGCGAGTTTCTTTGACAGACTCTGAATCTCCCAAGTTGATTACCTCGGTTTCGTCTAGATTGGACTTAGGCTTGTTCTCAAAGTCATGTACTTCTTTGACGATTTCCTCGGGTATGATGTCTTCTTCTTCTGAATCACTATCCTTTTGTTGCGTTGTCTCATTGCATGTCACGGTCATTGGTCCATCAAGATAGAAAATGGTAATGCTGTATAGGTAAAAGTATGAGAGAAAATGATAATAATAAATATCGATTCATTAAAACATAAAAGCGATTTTCAATAATTTAAACAAATATTTTGAAACGCTGGAAATTTTACTTAAAACAGAATGCAAGAAAGAGAAATCATTTTCTTAGAAAGCAAAAATAAACAGTGCTGTTCAGCCTTGCTACCACGGGACTCGTCGGGCCCTGGATGGTCTGACAGTCCAATTTCTGAGGAACGATCCCTTGCTCACAGCTTGGATGGTAGGGCCTTCCTCCTCCTCAACAATGACACAACAGTCCATATTTTCGTCCTCCGGGAATAAGTTCCTTAGGGCTGCTAATGCTTCCTCCCCCTCTGATCCCCATATGACGTCGGCTTGCTAGAAAGTCTATTCCAAATGCGGTATGGGCTGTTCCAATGGATAGTAAGGACTGCCATGGTGGCGACCAATCATCGTACTCTTGCCAAGTGTACTGATAGCCCATGCCAAAGGTAGTGTCGTGGCGCTTTAGCTGTATCAGCTAGAAGATTCCCTGAAGATTCTTACCGAGACCCTTGCCAGGTTCGTATCTGCTCCAATTTATTATGCTTTCAATCTTACTACTCCACCACTTATCCTTGTCTATTGCATTGACCCGCTCAATGTGGTGGTAAGTTTCTCCACCAAGCCTTCTTCTACCCTCAACTACCGAGATGGTTTGGCAGTTGTAGATGGGGTTGCTCCCATCTCCATGGATAATTACCTCCTGATGGTTCCACTCAAACTTTACCGCCTAATGCAAAGTTAAAGCTACAGCTCCGGCAATATGTATCCATGGTCGTCCTAATAACAGATTGTAGGACGCGGATATATCTAACACCTGGAATTTGACCTCAAACCATGTAGGCCCCATCTGCAGACAGAGACTAATCTCTCCAATAATGGACCTTTTAGACCCATCGAAAGCCTTTACATTCATGGATCCTTCTCGTATTTCGTACAGTCCTTTGCCCAACCTTTTTAGTGTTATCAATGGGCAAATGTTAGGGCTGGACCCTCATCAATCAGAACCCTGGTGATGAAGTGATCTTCGCATTGCACGGTAATGTGCAGTGCCCTGTTGTGATTCAAACCTTCAGGTGGTAGTTTATCCTCGTGGAAGGTAATCTTGTGACTTTCTAATACCTGCCCCACCATGTTAGCCATCTCTCCGCTTGTGATGTTGTTTGGCACATAAGCTTCATTCAACACTTTCATCAGAGCACTCCTATGTGCTTCCGAATTCTACAACAATGATAAGATAGATATCTGGGTCGGAGTCTTGTTCATATGATCTATGACTGAGTATTTCCTGGCTTGAACCTTCCTCCAGAGGTCATCCGATCTTGTCTCAATGACGGAAGGCTTGTTAGAAGCCTGCTTGCTGGACTCTCCCAAGTGTTCGGGTGTGTAGACCCTTCCGATCCTAGTCATCCCTTGTGCAGCACCAGTTTCCTCTATCTTGACCTTTCCTTTCCTTCTAGCTTCAGCCACGTAATACCAGGGCACAACATTAGTGTTGAAAGGCGGCGTAGTTGACACTGTCACTATGAGTGGTGTGGCTACCTTTACTTCAAAAGGAATAGGTGTCGTAGCTGGTGGTGCTATTTCAACCTCGAATAGTACGGGCGTGTCTGTGGGTGGTGCTACTTCAAATTCGAACGGGACTGATGTGGTTACCTCAGCCTCTCCTGATGGCTGTATCTGCACTATGATGGGGTTGAGTGTAACCGCTGGCTTCTTGGGATCATCACCTTCTTTGATTAACCCGATTGACCCCTCTAGGTCCCACTCTTCATCTATTTCTATCACATTGACGCCTCCACCCCTGTGATCTGGGAGGGGGTTATTGCGAACATTAGGTGTAGCTTTCTTAGCTTGAATGACTTTGTTTTCGATCAAAGCCTGGATTTTATCCTTCAACGAGTGGCATTCATCGTTGGTATGTCCTTTCATGCCGGAATGATATGCACAGGTTTTGTTTGGATTGACCCACTGAGATGGATTCTCTGTGGCTACAGTAGGGATGGGAGTGACGTAACCAACAACTTTCAATCTTTCATACAGCTGGTCAATGGGCTCAGCAATGGCGGTATACTATTTGGGTGGCCTACGGTCAAAGTTCGGTCGAGGCCTTGGGAAGTTTTGGCGAGCTGGAGGTGACTGAAAGTGGGACAGCTGGGAGTTGTATGTGCGATAGACAGTGGCTGGTTGGGAATATTTGGGAGATATGGGTTGATATGTAGGTGGAGGTGACGGTTGCTATGTAGGCGGAGGTGATGGTTGATATGTAGGTGGAGGTGATAGTTGATATGTAGGTGGGGGGTGCTTGGTATGCAAGCGGAGTGGTTCGATATGTTAGAGGAGATTTGGGTCCCTGTGCAACCATTACAGTTCCTACGTCTTTCTTCTTGGATATGCCACCGGACTGCAGTGCTTTGTTGGTGGCTTGCAGTGCCTCAAAATTAGTAACCATTCCGCTCTTGATACCTTCTTCAATTCTTTCCCCAAGCTTGATGATGTCAGAGAATTTGTGATTTTCAATCACCATCAGCCTCTCATAATATTGCAGGTCCTGTGCCCCGACGAAGAATTTTTTTATCTGCTCTTCATCTAATGCCGACCTGACCTTGGCCGCTTCCGACCTTATACTCGCGAAAGGTTTTAGCAGGTTTCTTCTTGAGATTTTGGATGTAAAATACGTCAGGTGCATTTTCCGTGTTGAACCTGAATCGGTCCATGAAATCCGAGGCCATACTTACCCAATTAGACCACTTCTTAGGTTCCTGGATGATGTACCAGGACTAAGCATCCCTGTGAGGCTCGTCATGAACAATTTCATCTGGATCTTTTTGTCTCTTCCAACTCTGTCCAGTTTGTCAGAGTAGGTCCTTAGATGGACCTTGGGATCACCAGTACCGTTGAACATTTTGAACTTGGGAGGTTTGTAACCCTCCGACAGTTCCACATCAGGCTGTATACAGAGATCTTCATAATTCAATCCTTCAATCCCCTTACCTCCTTCCACGCCTTGAACTCGGCTAGTCAATTTCTTGAGTTCTTCGACCAGGTTCTTGATGAGCATATCCTTATCACTGGACTCCGGTGTGTAAGAGATGGGTTGGGTGGAGTGAGGTAGAGTCTCCACGTATATGGGATTATTCTGGTGGACTGGTGCTTGAGCATAGAGGTGATCGTTGGTGGAATTTTGTGGTTCAGGAATGATGGTGGGGTGTTTCGGGGAGTGTGGCAAGTATTTTGTTGGTATTGTGGCGGGATGGTTTGGTTTTATGGTGGAGTTGTATAGTGGTGGGTTTCAGGAGGATTCTGTTTGTTGGGCATATTCTGAGGTGGTGCGGAGTTTTGAGTGTTTGGATGGCCAACGTCTGGGATGCTGAGGGAGAAGGACAAGTTTGCTAGGTTCCGAACATGTTCAAGTTCCCCTTAGAGTTTCAATAACCTTTTTTCAAGTTGCGACACAGCATCATTCCGGACCTGAGTACCCCGACTGTCGGAAGCTTCTAGATGTTCAACTGGTGTTGAGTTTTTCTTTCTGATGTTAGTCAAGACTTCCATTTTTGCTTTGCCTTTGACTTTAGGTGGACTAGGATGAGGAGAATGAGGAGGGCCCCTGGATCTTGTATGATACGCTGACGATGCCAGATTGCACGAACCAACCTTTAGGGAAGGGGAATAATTAAAAGGAAATAAAATAAAAACAAAAAGGTAAGAAGTCAGTGGGGATTATAATAAAATATTTGCAGTATTTAAACACATATTGTGTGTCTTAATTTGGGAGCCTCGTTATGCCCGAGGTAGGCCTAGCGACAAGTTGATTTGGAGAACTTAGATGCCAAAACTCCTCATTTCATTATTATAAAATGGACGAATCCTAAAACGACACTAGAATAATAAAGATAATCTACTAGTGGCACTGGGACTTATTACCTTTTTGAAGGCAAAAAGGTAGATCTAGCCTATTTGGTCCTAGAAGGACCTTACCCAGATTCGATATTCTTGATTCCATCGAACAAATTTCCCAGCTCGCGCAGTCGCAACAGCAGGTACGCTCTGGCCAAGTTTCCTCCTTCATTTCCCTCAGCATTCTGGCAATCCTCGATCCTTTTGATTATCACTGGAGGAAAGGTCTTCCCACCAGTCTAGGAGCATTGGTGGAATACTGCTGACCATACCGAATCTGGGGACTTCATGCCTCATTTTGTGCAAGACAAAAACGGTTAGGCTCTTTTCCCCACCAGATTCGACTATTTATACACTTATGATTAGCATATTGGCATTTAGTTCTCCAAATTAATGCACACAACGTGATTGCGCCCGTTGGGATTATAAAAATCTTGGTGGACTTTTGGATAAGGCTTGTGTTAAAGGGTTATTGTGCGGACGACACATTAACCCAGCTAGGTTTGACCATGATGCATGCACAATATAACAAGAGTAAGGTTTCTATGGGGTTTTAGACCTATACCCTCAAGCGGACAACTCAAGGGGAAAGGCACGGAACCATCAACTCCACCGCTGATCGACTGGTCAAATAAGCCTTTCCGAATTTAGGGGGTGATATAAATTGGAAGAGCGCAACCACTCATCAAGCATTACTATATGATTTGATTAGGCACGAGTGGAATATTATGTTGAGCATGATTATGCAGCAATAAGCAGTAAACAACATGTTGTCACGTATTTGCACGTTATGAAAGCGATAAATATAGCAGTTATAATTGAAAGCGATTATAGAAGAAAACAAAGAAGCATGTCAGTTTCGTATTGGGAAAATAAATACTTGATAAATAAACAATTAAAGTCACATAAAGGGGAATGGGAAAGGGTGCAGGTATTAACAAAATAAGGCACACTTAGACAAATTCACAAAGAGGTTTGTAACGGTGAAAGCCTAGAAGTCCCCAGCAGAGTCACCATGCTGTCACGCCCCCTTTCTCTCCTTTCGGATTAGTCAGCGTTTTTGACATTACTGGGACAACTTGTTTCCGTTTGGGAAAAGGGATATAAGGAATTGAAGAGTTATTACAGACCAATAACTGTTTACAATTAATTATTACAGACCAATGATTGAATAAATTACATAAATAAAACAGAAATTAAACTATAGGGAGCCTGAAGTAGGCCCAAAGCAAATCCCGGTAATGCCAAGGCTTCAATAGTCTCAAATGCCAAGGATTTCATAGCCAGTTTCATGTCTAGGTGTATCAGAGTTCCCTAAGGACCTCAAAGATCCCGGGCAGTGCTGACACCTAGACATTTCACAATAAGGATTGAGTAAGTGCAGTGTGGAATAGCCAGCCCCAGTGTGCCAGAGTTCATAGAGATCTCAAGAGGATCCCAAGGTAGTACACACACTGGGGGAGAAGAACCTAGGGACTTAAGAGTAGAGTGAGAGTGCTTGAAATAGTTTTGACAAGAAAACAGTACCAAAATGACTCTATAAGTAAAGAGGTTTTTTTTTAAAATAAGAACTGATTTAGTAGTAAAAAAGTTTGAGAACCAGATAAACATTTTTGAAAAATCAGCAAGCAGCCTTGTTTACCGTGAAAATGGTAATAACAATTAAATTTGTTGATGGGACTCTAAAAAAACGTGATCTATTTTTATGCTAGTTGTTAAGCAGTTGATGCTATATGTGTGAAGTTTAAGGACGAAATACGAGCTAAAATAGAGTTGTAATTGAACCGATGAGTTAGCTATTTAGGGCCTCGAGCTTGTCGGTTTGGAGCCTCGAAGTCGATTCCTGGGCTCGGGCTCGAGCTATCAGGGGCAGTTGGGGTAGGGCTAACAGTCGTGATATAATTAAAGGAGGCTCTTTATGGCCAATGATGAGCAATAAATGAAGAATAAGTATGCACGTAATAAATAGGAGGAACAATAACGAGAGAGTATGTTAGAGACAAAAGAGAGAAAGAGCTATCATATATTCGTGTAGAATAGTTGGAGTGACAACAGTTGTTTACAAAGTAGTGAGGATCCCCTTTATATAGAAGGGGAAACCTTATATGGTACGACATACATTAATTGTAAAGATATGGAGATTGGACAACTAGATGCGACACCCTGATTCGGGTTCAGTGTATGCCGGCTAGGCCGTGTCAGACTAAGCCGTATGCCTTGGTAACTCCCCATTTATATTCTAGCCTCGGTCGATATTCTCTTCAGGCCGAGTGCCAACGAGCTCCGAGGAAGGAGACTCGAGCGCATCTTTGCAGCCTCGAGGCTTCGAGATGATCTTCCAAAATACCTTAATGACGGGAAATTGGACACTCCGATTTTTCCGTATATAGATAGTCTCCGCGTTTCCTAGAACGTAGTGATAGAAAACCATTTTGATGCCTAACTCTTCAGGCTCCCCGTGACGATGTCACACTGATGATGCAGCAAGTGACATATGCCATTATGACAACCAAAAACGTTCCATCATTTCGCTTTTCCAGGATTATTCAAGGCCTTGCGATTTCTCATTCTTCAAAGTCATAATGTTGCCGCGATTCAGCTCCCCAGGACGCATTAAACGTGCATGCTATTACATTTTTCAAGGATAATAATGGCGCCGTCAGTTACGCTGCCTCCTTTCCTATAAATGGGAGCCTCCTGGGATTAATCTTCCATCTAAGTGCCTTCCTATGTTTACCACATCTTCCTTTCTTTTTGTCCTTAACCATCCTTCTCCATGATTGAGGCCCATGGCCCCGCGATCATCTGGCCGTGCTTATATCGGTCGTGCCAAGGTTTACCCCCTGAACTTCCCTCAGTTGAGCGAGATTTTGCTATTTCGCCGTTGTTGTTGTTGTTGTTGTTGTTGTTGTTGTTGTTACTGTCGTTTCGAGACGGCGATACAGGGACGACCGACTTCTCCTGATCTAGAAGGACGTTTGGACTCTACACCGCTGCTCATGAAGGCGCTCGGGCTATACTCCGCTGCTCACCCTCCTGCCTCGGCTCGGCGCACTACACCCCTTTTGGATTCCTTGGGGTGTGGTGGCGTTTATCTACTAACTATCCGTGCCGGGGCAACGTCTCAAGAAGTGGCTTTGTAATAGTAGTACTAGTGGAGTTCGTACCAACCAGATTTTTCACCCAGCCACTTTTTCGCTCCTTTTGGATTCTCCTTATCATTTTGCTCTTCTCCATCGCTTTCCCCCTCTACATATTCCCTTTTGAAGATGCCATTCTGGGGGGGTCGAGGTAAGGCTTCGAGGGGATGGTGCTTTGAAAGATATTGTCTTTGAGGTCATGCGCTCGAGGGGAAGATATCCGAAGATGCTGCTGCCGAGATCGCACTCTTGAGAATAAGCTAGGCACTAGGCTTTTATTTCATGTATACCCTTTTGCCTCTTTGTTTCTGTGTAAGAACCCCTTGTGGGCTTTTGTAATCATATGTAATGACCCCTCGCGGGCTGTTGTAGCCAAACGTTTATGAATATAAGAATATTTTTTCGATTTTCATTTTTGATGCTTGCCATTTTCTTTAACACTTGTGGAGACTCTGAATGTATGCCTCTGCTGACTATTGTCAATATCTAGCCCGTGTGTGAGTATTCTTTCTGGCCTTTGGTTGATAAAAATGGTCTCTCCCAGAACCATCCGCTGTTCCTCGGACCAAGCTTGAATTGGTCCGTTAGACTTGGGCCATCAGGGCCTTTACCTTGGGTCATATGCAAATAATACCTCGAGCCTCGAAATTTTCGAAAGCGATCTCCGAGTGAAGTTCGGCTTCATGGACCTGAAGATTTGCTTTGAACTTGGCGTAGACAACTTTAAAGATGTTGTAGATAGGTCCCCGATGAGGGGTTGCCCAGATTTTAGGCGATGTCCTGAGGTCGAGCCCTAATTAGGCGGAGCTCGAAGTGCTTATCTTTCTTCTTGAGAGGAACCTTCGAGATCAGATACCATCTCGAACTTCGTAATGGTGCTGAAGGCTTTCTGGAGCCTAAATTCCTTCCTTGGAGGAGGTTCTTGAGATCGGATACTATCTTGAGACTGGAGATGGTACTGCTAGCTTCTTAAAGCCTAACTTCTTGTTGATAGAGGTCCTCAAGGTTGGGTACCACCTCGAGACTGGCGTCGGAGTCATTGGTCTTCCGAGGCCTAACTTGGATAGGCGGACCATCGCTGTTTCCCCACATATATATAGGGTTGCTTCCGCTTCTTGGGAGATCCCACTATTTTAGATAGTTATCCTTCTGTTTCGGCGTCGAGTCCTTCATTACCTTAGCATCAAAGCGTTTGTGTAGGTTCCCGCTTCGGTTCTCTAGTCTCGCCACAGCCATGACTGCTACTTCGGGGTTTGCGTGGTAGAGAGGGGAGAGTTCTGCTTTGAATGCTCAGGATCAGCGAGAGTTTACTTTGAGGAATATGTCTTTGATAAGAGAGGAGCACCTTGAGTTAGTGAGGAGAGACTGCGGATGGGAGGAGAAGGTAGCGCTACAGGCGCTTCCCCCAGATGAGGGTATCACGGACCCTGCTGATGGATTCCTGAATGTGTAAACGTATCCTTTCACATTGGGCCCCCTTGATAGGGTTGTGCTCGACTTCTATTTAAAGTATCAGGTTACCTTGGCACAGATACACCCGTCATTTTGGTGAATAGTGTTGATGATAAGGTTCTTTGCGGAGAAGGTGGGGCTTGAATTCACGCTCAGCCATCTCGTTAGGCTGTATCGGCCCTTTCACCATCGAGGTCTGCTAACCTTGCGGTGTCGTTCGTCCACGCCCTTCGTTGTCAACGATGAGGAAGATGGAGATCGAGAATGGATTAGTCGGTTCGTCCAGGTCCGGACGGCTGACGTTATCCCCGTGGAACTTATGCCATTCCCCGAGGAATAGAACTATACACGTAAGTAGAGCATCCCGTGGCTTCTCGAATTTTCTTACGGCGAAAGTTAGTTTCATAACCATGTTTCTTCCTTTTCTGTAGCGATTTCGCAGGCACCGGGCGACGTTCCTGATCTGCCTGGTTGGGTCCGGAAGCTGGCGATCTGCTCGACTTGTGATGAGCGTAGGCGGCAAGCTGTATCCCGGGGCAGATGGGAATAAAAACATCACGGTATGTGTGTGTGCTACCTTTCCCTTATCCTCTGTTCGTTTGGAGAGGCATTTTCCCTTTTTGCGTATTGATCTTGTTGCCGTATGTGTCGGAGAGCCTTTAGAGGCGAAGCCGTGCTCCTCCGGAGAGGGGGAGGGGTTGCCAGTTCCCGGGATAAAGGATGATAACAATAAGCGGGACATGCCCTTGCAGTGCGATGGTGCTCAGAGCAAGGCAAAACGGAGCCGCGTCTTCGAGATGGAAACATCGTCTGAGCCTGCCGCGCCCGAAGTTTATGGCTCAGGAAAGAAGGCCTCTCCGAGCGATCGTGCTTCGACGGGGGTTGATTGTTCAGGGCTGAGGAGACTAGATCAACAGATGTGTGCTCGCCCTTCGAGGAAGTCCGCCGGCTGCACTTTGCGGTAAGTTTCGACATAGGCCTTCCGAATTCCGCATCTTCCCTTTCTTATCGAGTTTTTCTTTTGCAAGCTTTTGACAGGCTTAGGTTTGAGCTGCTTTGTCACAGAGCCAGGATCCGAAAGCTCTGGATGAGGATAGATCCCTTAGGCTCCTTTGTGAGGAAAAGGAAGTCGAGCTGGTTCACTGGCGATAAGAGGCGTACCAGAGCTCGAATTACGAGAGCTATTTGATGAAGCATGTAACTTTCCGTCCCGGGCGAGTATGCGTTATGCCTTTTGGCTTCTAAGGCTAACACTTGTTTATGCCAGTTGCAGAAAAAGATGGAGGCCCTGGAACGTCTTCGGGACGAAGCTGACCGTGTCAAGAATGACTGTGACGAGCTAAAAGCTCGGGCGGAGGCTCAGGCTTCAGAGGAGAAGGATGCCTTGGCTAAAGTTCCTTCCTTCGAGGTTCAACTCCGCTTAGCTCGTGATAATGCTTTAGTTCAAGCGGATATGATCACGAAGCTCGAATCCGAGCTTTCAAAAGTCAGGGCTGAGATTGTTGATGCCCAAACTGGAGCAGTATTGAGTCCAACTAAGGCTGATCAGGAGATGGCAATTTATTTGAAGGACGCTACCGATGCTTAAGCTGAGTTGAAGAGGGTCCTTGATCGTGAAGAGAGGATCAAAGAATATGCTCGTTGCAGGTCTCGAAGAAAGATTCTCGAGGAGATTGGTGCCAGGGGTTTTGTTCTCTCGGAAGAGTTGGCGCGAGCGAGGGCGAACGAGCGTGATGCCCAGTTACTCATATCCGACGCCGAGGAGAGTGAAGATGAGGCTGGTAGGCCGTACCTCTCAAAGGTAGGGTGTAGACTTTGCCGTTCCGTATGTAGTATCTTTAGAGTATGTTTGTAGATGGAGAATGTATTTTTTCGCGTATGTGTATAAAAGAAAACCCTTTGCAGCTTTAGTTCTTTCTGTACCCCTTTTTTCTCCTCATTTGGCCAGGTGAGCTGGTCTCAGAGTCGGTGAGAATCCTTAGATTCATCATATGGCCCTGGGGCTCATTAGGCTTGCCCGAGGGCTCTTACGCACTCAGTCAATGCGACCTCTAGTTCAAGTTGGCGTTTGAGCTCTTATGCTTTTGCTCAACTGTTTTTGGTAAAGTCTCCGAGTCGGGTTTCGACTCGAGCTCGTACGGCCCTCAAGCTTTTTATGTTTGCATGGGCTGGCGACAATGGCTTTTACGCCTTCGATCGAAGCGATATTTTATGTGAATGGCCCTGAGGCTTATTAGGCTGGAGACAATGGCTCTTACGCTATGCCCTGAGGCATATGTAGTTAACTACTTTAGGTTCTGTCTCCGAATCGGGTTACGACTCGAGCTCATTTGACCCTCAAGTTTTCAGATGAGCTGGCGATGATGGCTCTTATGCTTTGGGCCGATGCGGCCTTTTATGTAATCTGGCGACAATGGCTCTCACGCTTAGGGTCGAAGCGACCTTTTAGTGTAGGCTTTATTTTCCTCTCGTTAAGGACTTTTGAAATGATTTTGCCTGAGCTGTCATCGGTTCGGGAAGAACCTCGTTTTCAAGTCGTTTGCGGCGATGTTCGAGCACCTCGGAAGGTTTGGCTCATAGGCTGAGTAGATCGAAGCCTTGTGATTTGGAGCTGACATGGTCGAAGCTCTTTTGACTGTCGAGGGTAGCCTGTTTAACCGGTTCTTTCCTAAGTAGATTCGAAGTAATGGCCTATGATTTTATAGCGACGTTCGGGCATCCCCGAGTCGCGTTATTTTGGCTGGTACAGCCGCGTGATCGTAGTCGTTCCCGAGTGTAGTAGTTTAGGTGTCTATATCGAGGGTATGACCTTTCAGGAATCTTACAAATGCGATAAATAGCCTAAACTTCGGGATCAAGTTTATGCCTGTAGTAAGGTCTTACAAAGTTTTCATGCCTTTGAGGTCTTACAGTTTTGTTAATACTTGGTACAAGTATGATTCATGCCTTCCTTGAGGTCTTACAGTTTTGTTAATACTTGGTACAAGTATGATTCATGCCTTGCTTGAGGTCTTAAAGTTTTGTTAATACTTGGTACATGTATGATTCATGCCTTGCTTGAGGTCTTACAGTTTTAGTTGTTGCCTTGTGTAGGTCTTGCGAGGCCGATTCTGCCCACTCGGGGTCTTATGACCTCGGGTTTTTTGATGAATGGCGATTGGCGACAGTCTTCGAGTCATCGAGTTTGTTTTAGATCGGGAGCCATTACCCGTGAGCTCGGAATCGCCTCATTGAGGGCTTACGATTTCAGAGATTCCGACCCTGAGGTCGTGCATTCCCTGAGTTTTTGATGCCAGTCTCCGAGTATTGGGGACGTTTTTCTTTTTTGGAGATGTTTCGTGATTTCCGTGCTGCCTCGTTGAGGTCATGCGGGCGCCGAATTATTGATGCCAGTCTCCGAGTATCCGGGATGTTTTTGATGAAGGAATCATTTTGGCAAAAATGCTAGGTTTCCTTGGAGCATGAGATACGTTGGAAAAAGTATTCCTTGATTATCTGGCACTAGTACATATGTCTCTGCCATCGGGGCTCGACTATGCGGACACGGTTCATTCGACCATTTGGTCCGGTAACATCATTTTCCCATCGGGACCCTATTTGGCATTTCTCGGCTTTCCCGAGCGGATGATCTTCCGAGAGGATGTGCTTCGGCGCTCGGGATTGATTGAAAAAGAAGCCTTGAACACTTGTTGGATCCTCTTTAGGTAGCATATAGGTGTTGCCTTGTTAAAAACCTTGCCGGTAAAACCCTCTTCGGAACAAAAACTCGGTCGAAGGTAAAAGAGTGCAACAGATGCTTTTAAAACCTTAAGGTCTTTGGTCTGGGTTAGTGCTTTTGACTGCTTTGATCAGGTTCCTGCATACGGGTTAATATAAAACATAAAATAAAAAGGGAAATGGTTATACCTTGTCGTGGGATGCGCCGGCGATGTTCCGAGGTCTGGTATGTCCCTGTTGTTTGTAATGAGGGCACGGTATGGTCCTCCGCTATGTTTAATCGAGCTTAGCCTTAGATGCAGTTTGATTACCCTTTGGCTCTTTCGAGAGAGGAGATATTGGTGCCGGTGCCACGTCGTGCACCGCGAACATTTCCCTTGCCGCGTGCTGTTCCCCGTAGACAGTTTTAATCCCGTCCTTTGTTGGGAATTTCATCATTTGGTGGAGGGTAGACGATACTGCCCTCATGCAGTGTATCCACGGCCGTCCGAACAAGGCGTTGTACCTCATGTCTCCTTCGATTACATGGAATTTGACATTTTGGGTCGTGCCGGCCACGCTGACCAGGAGAGTGATCTCTCCTTTCGTTGTTTCGCTTGCCATGTTGAATCCGTTGAGGACCCGAGTGGCGGGCACGATTTGGTCTAGCAGTCTGAGCTGCTCTATTACCCTCGACCTGATAATGTTGGCCGAGCTACCTGGATCCACGAGTACACGTTTTATTTGAAATGTATTTACGAGGAAAGAGATGACCAGTGCGTCGTTATGAGGTTGGGACGAGGTCTAGGAGTCCCCCTCACTGAATGTGAGGGCATCTTCGGGTATGTATCCCCGGGTTCACTTTTTTCTGGTGATGGATATTTTTGTTTTTCTCATCACGGGTTCTTGGGGAGCGTCGATGCCTCCTAATATCATGTGGATAACATGCTGTGGCTCGCTTGTCTTGTTCTTCTTGGACGCCTCTCTTTCTCGAAACTGATTTTTGGCTCGGTCGCTTAAGAATTCTCTGAGAGGACCTTTATTGAGTAGCCTTGCTACTTCCTCTCGGAGCTGGTGACAGTCTTCGGTCCTATGGCCGTGTGTGTTATGAAATTCACATACTAAGTTATGATTCCTTTGGGAAGGATCCGACTATATAGGCCTGGGCCATCTGGTGTCTTTGATTTTGCTGATGGCGAACATGATGTCTGATACGTCAATGTTGAAGTTGTATTCTGATAGGCGCGGTGCCCCTGTTGGCCCCGTGTTTCCGTCGAATCCGGTTCTGTTAATGAGTCCCCGAGGATTCTGCCCTCAATTGATCAATTGGTCGTTGCGAGGCGGGTTGCGCCTTGAGGCATTTCTCCTGTCTTCGGTGTATGGCTGATATCTTTCTTTATTTGGCTTCGATTCCTTTGTTAAGAGCCTGCTCGGGTATACTGAGCCCGAGGGGGCTCCCAGTTGATCATCTTTGACCCTGATCTTTGAATAGTATCGGTTGTGGACGACCGACCAGGTCATGGCAGGATATTCAATCAGGTTCTCTTTCAGCTGTCTTGAGGCCACTGAGTTCCGCTCATTCAGGCCTTGGGTAAAAGCTTGTACTGCCCAGTCGTCAGAGACCGGAGGTAGTTCCATTCGTTCCGTTTGGAAGCGAGATACAAACTCTCATAGCATTTCATTCTCCATCTGCTTGATCTTGAATACGTTAGGCTTCCTCGTTGCTATTTTGATGGCACTGGCATGTGCCTTTATGAAGGAGTCTACCAGCATGGCAAATGAGTCTATGGAGTTGGGAGCTAGGTTGTGGTACCACATCATGGCCCCCTTCGAGAGCGTTTCCCCGAACTTCTTCAGCAAGACAGACTCGATCTCTTCGTCTTTTATGTCATTGCCCTTTGCTGCGCATGTGTAGGCGGTAACGTGCTCATTGGGATCTGAGGTCCCGTCGTATTTTAGGAGTTCTGACATTCTGAACTTCCTCGAGTCTCGCCTTTCGGGACCGGGGGCGCGCCCGGGATTTGGTCGACCCTGGAGTTGTAAGTTTCGACCTTCTTGTCGTTGGCAGCTATCGTTTTCTCGCCTGAATTGATCCTTCTGGTTAGGTCCTCGAGCATTTTTACGATTGCAGGATCGGCTATCGATCCATTATTGCTCGACCTCTCCAGTACATGTTTGGCCGGGGGAGTTGTTCCCGGTGCTACGGTGCTGGGAGTTTTTGGGAGGCTTTGCAGCAGAGCGATAGCCAGCTGTTGTACCCGCAACATTTCAAAAATAACATGAAGGCTAACTTCCTGTTCTTCCCGAGCTGGGGTTTTTTGGGCTTCCTGTTGGTCGCCTTGTTGTATGCTCCTGTCGGTGTGTGAGGTTTCGTCGATCTTCTATGCGTCGCCCGCGCCCGCTCGAATCGGTCCAGGCGTGTTCTAAGGATTCCGCGGTGGCGCACCAACAATCGGAACAGCCACACCGTTTTCTCCGTGATTTTCGAGGTCGTCGTTCTCAACTCTGTTTAATGAGCCAGACATTTTGACCTGAAATCAAAGATCTTTGACAAGAAAAAGTGTGAAAGATAACTTGCGTTGTGTAACGAAACCAGCAAGAAAATAATCACTATTGTGTTTAGCCCCACGGTGGGCGCCAAACTGTTTACCGTGAAAATGGTAATAACAATTAAATTTGTTGATGGGACTCTAAAAATACGTGATCTATTTTTATGCTAGTTGTTAAGCAGGTGATGCTATGTGTGTGAAGTTTAAGGACGAAATACGAGCTAAAATAGAGTTGTAATTGAACCAATGAGTTAGCTATTCAGGGCCTCGAGCTTGTCGGTTTGGAGCCTCGAGGTCGATTCCTGGGCTCGGGCTCGAGCTATCAGGGGCAGTCGGGAAAGGGCTAACAGTCGCGATATAATTAAAGGAGGCTCTTTATGGCCAATGATGAGCAATAAATGAAGAACAATTATGAAGGTAATAAATAGGAGTAATAATATCGAGAGGGTATGTTAGAGAGAAAAGAGAGAAAGAGCTATCATATATTTCGTGTAGAATAGTTGGAGTGACAACAATTGTTTACAAAGTAGTGAGGATCCCGTTTATATAGAAGGGGAAATCTTATATGGTACGACATACATTAATTGTAAAGATATAGAGATGGGACAGCTAGATGCGACACCCTGATTCTGGTTCAGAGTAGGCCGGCTAGGCCTTGTCAGACTAAGCCGTGTGTCTTGGGAGCTCCCCATTTTTATTCAAGCCTCGGTCGATATTCCCTTCAGGGCGAGTATCGACGAGCCCCGAGGAAGGAGACTCGAGCGCATCTTTATAGCCTCGAGGCTTCGAGATGATCTTCCGAAATGCCTTAATGACGGGAAATTAGACACTCCGATTTTGCCGTATACAAGCTTGATTGGTTATAGGACAAACAGGTTTAGCACCATTCAACACAAATTTTACACAGGGATAGTGGGGGATTGGGGACACATAGAATATACATTAGTGTATGGTAGCAGCACATAACTAACAGGATGCACAGAAGTTTTCCAGAGTTTTATAGGATTAAGAAGTTAGTCATAAGAATGGGTGGAAGAGACATAGAGCAAAGGTCACAAACAGCCATGTAGAAAAAAACATATCAACACTGGACAAGTTGGCACACAGTCAAAGTTACTTTGAGATACTAGACAATTAAGCAAGAACCTAAGTGAACAGCTTAGGCAAACATCGTGAGTATTCCTAGTTCAAACATGCTGGCATACTTAACAAGCAGATTGGAACATGCTGGATAAAGCAGTAGGCAGAATTAGACATACTAATCATAGGTTTTAACAGAAACCAAATTCAGACATGCTAGGTGAAACAGTAATCAAGTAGTGTAATTTAGACATGCTAGTTACATATTGAACAACATGATGGTAAACAGGATACCGAATTGGGAGTCATAACTAATGAACTAGAACATCAATGAAACACATAGAGTTTTGGACTTTGAAACTGAATCAGGACATACCAGTTAAGGAGAGAAAAACACAGAGTATAAAGCAGATGTGGTGCAGTAGCTAGCCTTCGCTTACAGCTGGCTAGGTAAGTGAAAATTGCAAGTAACAAAGAAGAAAAAAGAGAGAGCTTTTAAGTGTAAGAGAAATTTTTTTTTGAACTAGTGTTCGTGTGTAGAAGTGAGAATAGAGGAGAGTATATATAGTAGTCAAGAGTTAAACAGAATAAGGTAAAAAATCAATTATGTAGCAATTAGAGAAATTTGCAGAATCAGTCATACGTAAAATTAGTAAAGTCTCCCCTAATCAAGGGGTAATCAATAAACGGTAAAGAGCATGACAGATATTTAAGGAATGAAATCAAGTAAGACTTAGGTACGGAGTAGGCAATTAGGGGCATATAAACAGGAGTTCAATTAAGGAAACAATTAGTAAGAATCAGCAAGTATCACAGTTAATTCAAATAAGGCAAGAAACTAAATAAGGTTGCAAATAAAGGAATAATCAAGGATCGGCATATAATTTTTGACGAAACAAATCAGTGAATCAAGAATTCAAAACAACACTGATTTAAGGAGAAAAAATATAGGTTTTCCATGAATAAATAAACATAATGAATATAAACACATAGAATCAGTCGAGAAATCGAACCAGGAACCTTAATAGAGGAACATTAGGGTAAAATTACAAGACAGTCAAATTAAACGAAGGAGAAACCATGCGAATCAAAGCACAAAATAAAATCATGTAGCAAGTAACACGGACAAACTCAGAATACAAACAAAAATGTCAAAAAGTTGGGGTTTTAGCATAAACTAGTTAGGGTTGAGGCAAACTCAACATAATCGGTCAAAAATACATAAGAATAGAAGATGAAAAAACATTGGAGATGTTTAAAACTCAACATAATCGGTCAAAAAATATTTAAAACCAGAAAATATTTTGAGGAAAAGATTTTCAGGAAATCCTAGTTTAGGAAAGTGAAAAGCCACTCGAAAATCAGAAGATTTTCACAAAAATCATGTGAAATAAGTTCAACCCATCTCAGATCTTGTACATATCTGCTAAGTTCAAAGGACAAAATTAAAAAAAAAAATAACACAAAGATGAAGACATAGGCTTAGAAATCCATAGGTTTAAGGCGAAATAGGAAGATCTTACTCAAATCGAACCAGAATGGCTTGAAACAGGCAAGAAAGGGCCTAAGGTGTAAGCGTACTGACCCTGGTCCCTCGAGGACCTTAGAGACGGCGGTACCCAGCATAGGAAAGGCCATTAGAGGCCTAGGGGTGGTGAGAAACCTCCATGGACGGCGGTGGATGAGTGACGGTGAGGGAGAGTTAGGGTTAGATTAGAGAGCATCTGAGAGAGAAGAGGAAGGGGTGACGGCAGGGTGAGAAGAGAGGATGAGAGGTTTGGGGGGGGGGGGTCTTTTAGGTTTAATTATGGTAGGAATAATCTGGGCCGTTGATCAAAATGATCAACGACCAGGATTCCACAAGACTTGGGTCGGGTAGGTAAGGGGTTTGGGCTTGTGTTTACTGGGTTGATTTATAAGGGTATATTGGGCTAGTTAATTAGGCTAGAATTGAAATTAAATAAGGCCACTTGTTAAATACCCCAAATAAATTAATTAAAAATAATTTGTAAAATAATTACTAATTATAAAAATGAATTTTATGCATAGAAATGTTTTAAAAATGGTTATTAGTATTTAAAAATACAAAAGACTAATTTCTGGTAAAAATAATGCAAGAATCGTACGCATGGGCTATAATTGCAAAGTCTTTGCAATTATAGCCAAAAGATGCCAATTTGGCTATTTATGGAATAATTTGGACTTAATAGGACCATAAATAGTAAATTAAATCGAGAAATGTTTTTGAACTCATTTGTGATGCAATTTTGTAATTATTTATTAGAAATATAATACTGGGTGAATTAATAAAAGGTGTAGAAATTATGGAAAAAATACCAATTGATGCTGATGCATGATTTTGAAGACATATATGCATTTTAAAATTATTTTGGGAAAAATTGGGTATCAACAATGACGAGACAATGGATCCACAGGAGCTCGTGGCAGCTTATATGACCGACATCATTGGAGATGACTTATAGCAGGACAAGATCGAACTAGTCATGATAAAAAAGGTTGGCCAAACGCTTACAAAGGGAGCTTTAACTTGGTATACACTTTTACCTGAACATTCTGTTGATTCGTTTGCTATGCTTGCAATAAATTTTGTGAAGGACCATGCTGGAGCACGGAAGGTTGAAACCCACAAGGAACACATCTTAAAAATAAAATAACGTGAGGGTGAGTTGCTTCAAAGCTAATGGGAAAGAAAGATGCTGCCCATAATGTCAGAGGATTGGGCTGTAGCGATGTTTAACGATGGTTTGAACCCATACAGCTTTGGAACTTTGTAGAAGTTAAAGGAGAGCATGTGGGAATTCCCAGGCAAGATTTGGAGCGATAGAAGTGAGATGTCGGTTCCAACAAAGATCAAAAGGCATATCAAAATGTATGTGAAGGAATTCGATGGGCCACCTTGTACCTTACTAGTCCCCTAGACAACATTGACAGAGCTCGAGATCAGATCCCATTAGGAGTAACTAGGGTGTCACGACCCAAAACCTATCGTAGGCCCTGAATTCCACCAAGTTCGAAGATGTCAAATCTCGCTACTCCGTCAACCAAGGCCTGAACACCCATAACCTAATTACCTCTACGACATTGGAATCAAATGTCGAATATCCTAATCATGAACCGAATAATCCTCCTCCCAAATCATTCGCTACCGTGACACATAAGTAAGAACCCTATCATTTAAACCAGCATTGCGCGACAATAATGCATAAACATCACAATACACTGTATATAGCCTCGAAACCATCGACAACACTAACACATGGCTAATACAACAGAACACCCTTCCACGAGGCAATAATAGTAGTCTGCCCCTATAGTGCAGAAAGAAAACATACTGCAGACATCTGTAACACCAGCGCAACTCCTTGATACCCAACTAATATCAAGTGCTCAACATCGTGTTCGAATGAGTAGGAAGGAACATGAAGACATAAGCTTCAACAAAATCAAATTTGACGACAAGGAATCAAGAAAGGGAAGTTCTCCTACAGTCCCGTAGCCTCTCGAAGATAAGTACAAACGTCTCTATACCGATTTGCAAGACTTCACTAGACTTGCTCATGACTCATGAGACCTAAGTGAACCTAATGCTCTAATACCAACTATAACGATCCAAAAATCATTGTAGATCGTGATGGCGCCTAACGCTACCGTTAGGCAAATCCAACAATTGAACTAACACGTCAATAGTTAATCCAAAATGCATTTTGAAATAATTGCAGAAATGAAGAGTGGAAATTGTTTGTTGTATAGAAAATATAGATGTTATCATTTAAATGTTTGGATGAGGCAAATATATAAACTAGGAAATCATAGCGGAGTACAACCAAGAGCAAAATCTAAATCCCCAAAACCCAATACCACACATGCATGAGTATCTGCTAGAATATACAATACTACTACAACAACTATCTAGAATAGAATAGAGACAGAATACAATAAATTTATTGGACGGGGAATCCATGTGCTACATAGAGATCAGCTCACCACAAAGTCTCCTTAGCAGTTGTGCCTATGCACCCAGATGATCACCAAATGTACCTGTCTCAATACCTGCACAATAAATGCAGAAGTGTAGTATGAGTACGTAATTAAGCGCCTGCCCAGAAAGTATCTAGCCTAAAGAAGTAGTGACGAGGGGTCGACATCGATACTTACTAGTGGTCCAATAAATCAAGTACAATAAAAGTAGACAGGTATGAAGCATAGCAGGTAACAGCAAGAAAACAAATATACGTGCATAACATGATCCTCAACCGAAGGGTAAATACGAAGTCCTCAAATACCATACATTTCCTCGAGTGGAATACATAATGATCAACACCAAATAAATTGTCACATCTCAAGTCAGGAAGACTCATAAGTACCCTGACTCCTTAGCGACTATTACACACGATTTTGCCGAAGAGAATAGCCTGATCCCATAAGAGTGATGGTATAATATTCTGCCGAGGCGTACGACCCGATCCCATAAGAATATGTACTCTACCGAGGCGAGTGACCCGTTCCCATAAGGGTGTGTTACATGATATTACCGAGGAGAACGACCTTATCCTATAAGAGTATATTATATAATCCCGCCGATGCAAACGACCCGATCCCATAAGAGTATTGCTGAGTACGTTCATTTCTATCCCATTGGAATATGAAACTTTGATGGGTCACTGGCCCTGTTGCACCCTATTTTGCACTAGTAAAAACAAAATACAATGAATAGTTTATCTAAAGTTGATAAAAGAGAGTCTCCACGTAATATTTAAGGTATATTAGGGTACCTATGGGTTTATAAGATCATTATACTAATGGTCTACAAACTAGTAAGATTTGGGTAAGGGTTCTAATTATTTTAAGGGGAAGGTATTAGGCACCCTCAAAATATACCATAGATAGCTCCTTAGTCTTAGTTTAGGTTAAAGGAAAGAAATGTCTGTATTCTGCTTAACTAATATCTATGAAAATATCCTAAGTTTTAGCTAAAAGTCAACTACTTGAGAAAAGGCCGTGTATGTACTTTGAAAAAAAGTTAAAGTTTTTGGGTTTTATAATCTTGAAAAGAAATCTCCCTTTAAAATATGCATGTATAGTTACTAAGTTGAAAAGACTAGATATGCTTTATTTTCGAAAAAAAGAAATCTTGTAAGAAATCTTTTGTTAGAAAAAAGTTATGTGTTCTTGGGAAAATGTAACTTTAGTAAATAAAAGACTATTTGAAATTACATCTTAAGTTGGAATGGATATACCTTTGTTTGAAACTTAAGTTCAAATAGAACCTCATACTTTGAGATTCGTTGATGTTCATCAGTTCATGAGCACCGGCTGTGTTTGGTTTTATTTCTTGAAAAAAAGCGTTCGTATTTGTTTTCTCAAATCGGATTTCCAAAGAGAGTTCGGTTTGCTTTAGAATATGTCAAAGTCCAAACTTATGAAAATTATTAGTGATAACAAGATAAGTCTTTCATTTGTTAAGAAAAAATAAAATTTTGAAACTAATAGTGACCAAATTTGAAAGGAGATTAAAGAGAAGAATTTCTGATTATTGATTCTTTTACCTATGAGATTTGGTTTGCCTATGTTTCTTTACGATCAAAGTATTAAAGTTATCCACTAATAAAGTTAGTTATTCAAAGATACACGTATGCGAAATAACAATAAAAACGAATGAAGTTTGGGATAAATAAGGGAAATAGGTTGAACTCTTGACAATTGGACTTGGTAAGCTCGACCAGGTCCAGGGCATTCAGCAGACATATTTCATGCGGACAAGGGATCAGGTTGGATTTGAAATCAGTAGGCCCAATTCAAAAACATGCACAGAAATTAAAAAAAAAGGATCATTAGGATATATCAAACACAAAAATGAAATAATAATGAAATTATGACAAAATGCTAATAAAGAGCTAAAGAATGCAGTGAGAAAAATTTCATTTATGTTAATCCTATGAGGATAATAGGAGCTAATGATTAAAGACTTGGAGTAAGTCCTTGATTATGGATAATATCCTCTTGTGAACCCCTGGCACTTCAGAGTTCACGAGGGTCTCACGGACCCCGAGTAGTGCTTGTGTCAGGGAAATGCGTCTTATCCACAACCAGGTTCCACACTAAAATACCATTAACCACCTAATTTACTCAAAGGATTAAACAAAATTAAAGGATCAACACAATAATTTCATACTGCCAAGACACAGACAGTTATGGTAAATGGGTCATGATCGACCCTTTAAAAGTTCAAACACACAAACAGGATGCCAACAACAGACCTATTTAACTAAAGCTATTAAAAGTGACAGGTATGAACTGCTAAGGAATCCATTTATAATATCAAAATAATAAAACAAGTAGGGGAGTCAAGTAATCTGGAGGTACAGAAACACACAAGAGAAGTTTAGGAACATGATTTCAGTTAGCTTAGCTGGTCTAGTATTATTGTTCAACTAACAGAGGTAGATTATTCACAAAATCAGCACAAAATTCAACTTAACTTAATCACATAGGCTTACACGCAAGTAACGTGGTCGACAAGTAATATAGGATTGTAAGTCATGATATCGTACCCACAGGGACGTATGATTAACTATCAACTAAATTAAACAAAATAATTAATCTATTCAAAAATCCTAACGTATGAATATTTAATTAAAATTAATCTAAAGTAACAAATTAAGAGATTAAAGAAAACAACGACAAGCATAAAGACGAATTCAATGTGAATGAATATTCTAGAGCTATGGGTTAGTTAACAATCCCGTTGAGTTTTTCACTTAAATCGTCTAATTAATTTATCTGGTTTATTGGTTGACAGGGTTAATATTGCTCGTAGTCTTCTCCTGAAGTACAACTCGCATATTCAAGCTAATCTAAAGCCTATATTCCTATGGAATTAGAATTAACAAGAACGCGTCAATAATTCCTGTATAGTAACCAAGAAAGGCGATTAGGTATATTCCTATCCTAACCGAAATTCCCCCCCCCCCCCCCCCCCAGAGTTAAGATCTTGCTCTACTCAATCTTATATGCAATCTAGAATTCCCTCTCCCGAGTTCAATCCTTGATTCGTAGATAGTATTCAATTGGTGATCAACCAATCAAATAATTAAGCGCAACATTGAATAAATAAACCAATATGATAAAATAATAAGAACAATTCAAGTTTCAAAATACAACGTTCATGTAGCACCAAAACTCTAGAACTAATGAACTATGAAATTAAAGGATGAGAAGACAAGAAAAACTAGTTAGAAGCCTCTTCCAAGCGTGGTGTATGTTCCTCCACGTGAATTCCCCTTCAAAGTATGTTAGATCTCTTTCAAAATAGGTTTAGAACTCCTTTTATACGAGTTGAAAAGGTCTTGGACCGAAATAATCTTGTCCCAAATGAAGAAGGCGAAATCCCGCGACACAGCGTCCGTGCCAGCGCCAAGCACTGGTCCTAGCGCTAAAAGCAGAATGTTTTTACGTGCAATGCCTTAAATCCTTGTTTTGAATTCACGTGTTGCTCTTCCTTTTTGAATGATAGAATTTAATTTGGTTGTCTCCACTTGGGGGGACAAAACCCAAAGGGTGTCCCCCTCTTTTTATTATTTCAAATTTTTTTTCTTCCGCGTTTTATTCAATTTTGCTCCAAATCTTTTCATCTTCGCACTGTTTTATTTCTATACAGTTAAAATATAATATAAAGCACAAAATAATATAATTAATATTCAAAAGACGATTAAATAGTGCTAGAACATGAGGCAACAATGGAAAAATATATGCATTTTTGGCCGAACATCAATACCCCACACTTAGACTCTTGCTCGTCCTCGAGTAAGCATTAAAACCACTCTCAATAAATCAAGCCTAGAAGCACCACCACTTCGGTAGATACTAAAAATTAGGCCCTATAGCAACTCAAACAATCAGATATACACTTCCTCATCATCGTGCAAGATATACATGTCACAAACAAACAACAAACTTCTAACTTCCTAAGCTCAGAGAGGGACTCTAACTCACCAAATTTAAGCTCGCTCACCTACTCTGTCAAATAAAGCTAATAACATCACCTATCTATCATGAAACCAGTGCCCTCACAAGAATGAATAGTCCATACATTCAAATCAAAGAATGAATATAATTTAAGGACTTAGCATCAAAGAACAACTCTTGCACTCACAAACAAATTCACATGTATGCACAAAGAACCATAGGCTTGCCCATTATGTACATCTCTACTAATTAAGTATGCTGAAATAGAATCTAATAGGACTTTAGGAGAATTATATAATAGTGACTTACACTTCCCTAAGCACTTTGCACTTTTAGACTTCATCACCCATTATTTTCTACTCTTCACGTTTATTTTTCAGCCCTCTCTTCATCTATTGTTTTACAAGTATTTCCCTCACATCAAGAATGTTTCAAATTTTTTTTCATAAGAATTTTTTTTAATTCTTTTTTTTTTCATGTCACATTCTTTTGAAGAGGGCCTTTTCATCACTTTGCAGCTAACGTTGGTCACCATTTTTCACTTGACCATCCCTTTCCTCAAATTTATCAACTAATATCACGGTCTAAGCAACAATGCTCAACGAAGCAGGGTGCAAAAATAGGGATTCAAACAAAAGGATCAAGGCAAAATACGGCTTCCAAACAAAAGGCTACAGGCTCAAAGGGCTAACTAGTGGTACAATAAGGCTAAAATTCATAAGACATATCAAAGAAAGCCTATTATCATCTTCTAAACAGAGAAACACTATTATTTCGCTTCAATAACATGCAGGGCAAGTTCTAGACTAAGTTGCAAAATATAGAATATATGTAAGAAATATTCACACACATGGCACAAGTATCAATCAAGATGGATCAATTCCACTCTAAGACAGACAGGGTCATAGCGAACGACAAATAAGAATAAGCTATATACGGAGTCACAACCCTGAGCTTAAGTGTCAGAAAGTCTGCTATTTTATTCATTATTTAAGCACTCAGAGGAAAGTATTACTCAAACTCAGTCCTAAATATGCTAGTATCAAACAAGTCATAAAAGTTTTCTTCTCTCTCTTTTTCTATTCCAAAAAAAAAATCTAATCCTAAAAATAAAAATAAAAATTACCCGGTTCATGTTACGTCCCCTGGAAAAGAACCGATGCAAAAAGAAAAACCAAGGGGGATTATTTTCTAACTAAAACTAACTAGAATAAAAAGAAAATCTTTTTGATTTTTTTTAATTATTGGACTTTAATCCCTCAAGAAAGCTGTCCACAAAATTCATCGTCGGGAAGTTTTTTTTTTCCGCTTTTCCGTTTTTTAACAAAAAACTACTACACTAAGAACGAGTACTACAACTAAGCTAAGATAGCACAGAAAATCACCCAGACAATCTCCTCACCCCATACTTAAAATTGTGCAATGTCCTCAATGCACAATGTAAACAACAATAGGGTAAAAGAGACTCCCTGGTAGGCCACAAGCCGAAGCATTAGCAGCTCACAGGATACTCAGACTTCTCCCAGGTATGATCCCTTGTGTGGGTACCTCACACTTAGTTTCAACCACCTATTCGCTTTTGCACATACCTATTGGCTTTGATTCTATGTTCGCACTCCTACAAAATACAAAAATAACACTACAAAAAATAACACAATAAAAAAAAGCAAAAGTAAAAAAGAAAAATAAAATTGGGTTGCCTCCTAATAAGCGCTTGATTTAACATCGCGGCACGATGCCATCACTTTCACCGCTTTTCCTTCCAATTTGAAGATATGAATTGCGCCCTCAATTTTGCATCAATTTTTCTGTCACGTTCATGGGGCAGTGGTATGAAAATAAAGGAACCAAGTAAATAATATCGCATCTTGCACTTCTTGGCCTTTAAGTGCGGGATGTCATTTTGCCTTTTTGTTGTGGCAAATTTCTGTATGTAGGGTCTTGTTCTTATCTATACATCTCTCCAAAGGTTCGATCTCCATGTCTTCATCTAAACATAATATAGAAAAATATTTAGAATGAGGACCAACACGCCCCAACTCTAGAACTACATTATTTTTGACATCATCAGTAATACATACTCCCTCAACCTCGGCATCATCGACAAAAACATGATCTAATGATTGGTATTCTCGTTTTAGCTCCTCAATTTGGCCTAGAAGATCTTTTTCAACTTCACACAACTCATCACTAAAATGTTGGGCATCATACGCATCAACCTTTGCACTCAATTGAGCCTCTAAGTCGCGAATAGAACTGCCAAATTGGTCAATCTCTTGTCCCAATTCAGCTCTTCCTTCTATAAATTGTTGCATCTTATTTGTAATTTTCTCACGGAAACCTCCATATTCCTCTAATAATTTCCCGTGCATAACAAGAATGCGAACATCGTGTTCTACATCATCCCATTCGTTACTCCTGTCAAACTCACAAGAATTTTATAATCGACATAAGAAGGGATTGGAGTAGGATAACAACACTTAGGATAATTGTTCCAATTTCCATCACAAATAGTACAAGATGAAGATGTTGCACATAACTCGATCCTGGAAATATTTTTACAATATTGCCACAAGTGGGGTCCTTTACAATATGGACAAGGATCACAAAAATAAGAATACTTACTATCCCACCACTTTTTGTTCAAATATGCCATGTAAAAAAATATATACTACTAACTACACTAAACAAAAATAAAACTTAAATAGATAAAAAATAAAAATCTAATCCAGTAAAATAGTTAATTTATAAGTCCTCGGCAACGGTGCAAAAAACTTGTTGCTCCCAAACGCACATGCAAGTATACATGCTCGACAAGTAATATAGGATTGTAACTCCAGATATATACCCACAGGGACTTGTGATTAACTATCAACTAAATTAAATCAAACAATTAATCTATTCAAGCGAATCCTAACGTATGAATATTTAACTAAAATTAATCTAAAGTAACAAATTAAGAGATTAAAGAAAATAACGACAAGCTTAAATACGAATTCAATGTAAATGAATATTCTAGAGCTATGGGTTAGTTAAAAATCCCGTTGAGTTTTCCACTTAAATCATCTAATTAATTTATTTGGTTTATTGGTTGACAGGGTTAATATTGCTCGTAGCCTTCTCTTGAAGTACCTCTCTTATTCAAGCTAATCTAACGCCTATATACCAATGGAATTAGAATTAATAAGAACGCATTAATAATTCCTGTATAGTAACCAAGCAAGGCGATTAGGTATATTCCTATCCTAACCGCAAATCCGCCCCCCTCAAAGTTAAGATTTTTCTCTACTCAATCTTATATGCAATCTAGATTCCCTCTCCCGAGTTCAATCCTTGATTCGTAGATAGTATTCAATTGGTGATCAAGCAATCAAATAATCAAGAGCAAGATTGAATAAATAAACCAATATGATAAAATAATAAGAACAATTCAAGTTTCAAACTACAACGTTCATGTGGCACCCAAAACTCTAGAACTAATGAACTATGAAATTAAAGGAAGAGAAGAGAAGAAAAACTAGTTAAAAGCCTCCTCCAAGCGTGGTGTGTGTTCCTCCACGTGAATTCCCCTTCAATATGTTAGATCTCTTCCAAAATAGGTTTAGAACTCCTTTTATACGAGTTGAAGAGGTCTTGGGCCAAAATAACCTTATTCCGAATGAAGAAGGCAAATCCCGCAACACAGCATCTAGGCCAGCGACAAGCGCTGGTCCTGACGCTAAAGGCAGAATGTTTTTACGTGCAATGCCTTACATCCTTGTTTAGAATTCGCGTATTGCTCTTCCTTTTTGAATGATAAAATTTAATTTGGTTGTCTCCACTTGGGGGACAAACCCAAAGGGTGTCCCCCCCCCCCCCCCCTTCTTCTTTATTATTTTAATTTTCTTTTTTTTTTCTTTCACGTTTTATTCAATTTTGCTCCAAATCTTTTCATCTTCGCACTGCTTTATTCCTACACAGTTGAAATATAATATTAAGCACAAAATAATATAATTAATACTCAAATGACGATTAAAAAGTGCTAGAACATGAGGCAACAATAAAAAAAATATATGCATTTTTGGCCGAACATCAGTAAGGTTAACCAAAAAAAATATTACTTTATTTTGAGTCATTTTTTTTTACTAATTGAATCATGAAAGATAAGGCTTAATCACACAGATTCTATAACAACGTCGATATAGCATAGTTCAATAAGAAAAAATCCCTAAGTTAACAATGGGATTACCATGCAAAGGCTAGCCATGACTAACACAATTTCATATCATCATTATCTAACATAAACGATAGAGAATCAGCTAGGATATCATCATAAACACATAACCATACGACTAATTCAAAGTAAAAGTGGGTCAGTGTGTACTGTTACACCCTGTGCGTCCCAAGATGATGTATAATTAATATGAGACTTGTTAATTATGATATAAATGAGTGTAAAATCATAATATGATTATATATGATATTTGAATATAAAATATAAAGTTTGAGAAAAATCGAATTTAAGTTGCGGAAAAACTGACTAAGGATTTTCCCTGTAACGAAGCTTTTTGAGCAATACATTTCGTATGTTATATGAGGTTTTTTTGAGACATATTATATACCAAATTGAAGGTCTTATAATTTAGTTTCCTATTCTCTTAATAGTTCATTCATACTACATCCGGATAAAAAAATATAATCATCGGAAGAAGGGCCAATGCTAGGGTGTCAAGCTAGCACCTCTTTGACTTTTCAAAAGTGATATATATATATATATATATATATATATAGTCACCTGCCATGTGGATNTATATATATATATATATATATATATATATATATATGGCTTATGTAGTCTATTACTTCGATTTTCCACAGAACAGGACCAATATAAGACCATAAATTTACCCTTAAGCTCTCTACAAGGGTTTCGAAAAAAGATTAACATCCCGAGCACTAAATCAAGAAGCGATAACATTAGCACAATCCCTACGACGTAAGAATCATTATATCACCTCTCTTTTTCTTTGTGGTTTGAGTTTTGGAGAGTACTTCATAGTTATACAAGTCCAAATTGCTTTAATTAAGCTTTTAAATATCGAAGAAGGTTTTATAAATTCATTTCCGTATAGTTAGAACACACGGGACGGTGATGGGAAGCCGCGAGTTTGATTTATTTCACTTTTAGTGGACTGTCTTGTAGTCCACTCGTGTTGGACTCTTGTGATGCTGATATATGGAGTTTGGAAAGATAAATGGCGTGGAGAAACATCACATGTGTTAGGGTAGTGGCCTGGTCGCTCGTCGTTGCAATTTCAGGCTAATTGATAACGTGTTGATTGGGTGTGTTATGGTATATTTGGGTTTTTTATTGTATTAAATGTCCCGAATTGTAGTTAGGTTATTTTTGAGTTGCTGATTGTATTGTATTGTTGTATCGCCTATAGTAGGCTTGGGGGAGCAGTAAAATCACGGAAATGCTGCCCGTTTTTTGTTACAGATTAAGTTACTTTTGTTATATAAATGAGAGAGTCGTTCGTAACTTGACAATAGCTTCATTGTCATTGTTGTAGATTAAGGTGTAGTGAGATGAGTTTAGCATTGGTATTAGACAGATTTCTATAAGGTATGTTAAGGCTATCCCTTCTTTCCTTTTGGCATGATCCATATGATACAACGAAATGAGCGAACACGCAACTTTCACAAATGACCATATTCTTAGAAGTACTAGGGTTGCCTATGTTATTGATTCCTCATATGTCTTATTATATATCGTTTGTTCATGTGTCTCAGAAAATACGTAAGTTGATAAAGTTTATTTCGTGATATTAATCGAAGGTATATTGATCTTATGACATCTCGAGAGATCTTATTGACTTACTTCTTATGCATTGCATTCATTTATACATGTACATTGACCCATGACCAGATGAATTTATATACACGTAGATATGATATGGAGTATGGGAAAAGGTTATGACATTATATACGCACCACCACCTGATCAGTTGGTATATATTGATGATTTCGCCCACTGAGGCTGAGATGATATGATGGGATGCCCTCAGAGGCTTGATGATGTTATGTACGCATATACCTATGCATGATATGACATTTATATGCACATGCATGGCATTGTAAATGTTTCAGGCTTCATAGAACTATTAAGACTTACAGGTGAAGTCCTTTACTCCATGTTTATTTTATGTCTTTTATGTACTGATTTTCATGCCTTACATACTCGGTACATTATTCATACTAACGGCTGTGAGCATGTGATTTTTGCCCAACTAGAAATACTCCTACAAAAATTCAAAAAAATAGGTTTTCTAAATTATTTTTAGTTTTATAGAATTATTGTAGAATTTCCTTAATTAGTTATTTGCATTTTACGCACATTTAATATTGTAAAAATCATAAAAAATACAAAAAATATTAAATCATCATTACATGGCATTTTTAGGCTTTAGTTGCATTTAGAATTTAAATTGCATAAGTTAATTGCATTTATTAAACAAAAAAATCATAAAATTGTCATGGTCTTGTCTACATTCTAGTTTTAATTAATTAGTGCTAAAATTAGTAAAAATAGGTAATGGTAATTTTATAAAATGGATCAATGTAGAATCTAAAATTAGGATTTCGTTTAGTTTATCTAAGGTTTTATTAAGAATTAATAATAATAATAATAATAATAAGTAGTAGAAAATAAAAGAAAAAAAAAACAATCACCCTGCTCGCGAATCATACATGCACGCAGGCACACATAGAAATACATGCTCAGATAGCCAATTAAAAATTTATCGGGGAATACTTATTCAATAAAAGCCACTTTCCCTTTTAACAATTTAAGAAAAGAAGTTTAATCCTTTTAGAAATTTATTTAGCAATTCGACAGGATTTAGGCAATTCAACTGTAAACAACATTACAATTATTTCAAGTACAGCATACTTTTGGGTCCTAGACTACCCGGACAATAACATAATAGTAGCTACGCACGGATGTAGGCACATGATTTTTGCCCTATACAAAATACTCCTACAAAATCCCGAGAAAATAGATTTTTTCCTTAATTATTTGCCATTTTCGGAATTTTATAGATTTTTATTAATTGTTTGCATTTTTCTTGCATTTAAACCATGAAAAATACCAAAAATATCACGTATGGCGTTTAGGCCTTATCATTACATTTTTAGGATTAATTAGTAACTACTTGTTTTATAAAATTTAAAAAATTACAAATTTTTACACTTTTTCCTTTTATTGATTTTTTCTTTTTTAATTTAGGATTAAGTAGCTTTTATTAGTTTTATAAATAGTTAATTAGTTTAATTTCACATTTTTAGATAATCTAGCATTTTAATTTTAGGATTTTTAATTAAAGAAGAAGAAAAAGAAAAACAAAGTTAAAAGAATGAAAGAGGTGGTTTAGTATGAGTTGGGTTAATTCTTGTACCCAAATCAGGCCCAAATCTCAGCTTAAAAACTACCCAAACCACCCAGCCCAAAACCGAACCGGCCCAAACCAAATTCCACCCCGACCCGTTTAGCCTATGCATGACCGTTCCCCCCCCCCCCCACCTTCTCTGTTAAAAGCCCCTGAAGCTAGAGACACGCGAAATACGTGACCCCTTCCCCATTTTTTTCGATCCCAGCTTCGACCACTTGGGGTGCTCTCATCATCTTCAACAAAAAACGCCTCTGCTCCTCCATTCTCTCCCTATAAAATCAGCCATAACACACACACACACACTCACAAAAAAAAATCCACCCCAAAAACAGCCCCAAATCTCCAATTTCCCTCGCCAAAATCCGCAGGAACAGACTACCCCAAAAACGCATTAGATCAGTCCCAAAAATTGCAGCAAACCAGCTGCGAAAATAGCGGAAGCGCGGCTGCAAATCAGCACAAAAGCGCTCAGGAGCAGTCCGATGTCATGTTTGTTCTGTTTCTTCTCTTCGATTTCGATTTCGATTTTTTGCTTCATAATGGACTTGAGTTTTGATAGAATTTGAGGTGTCTGGGTTTGATGTTGGCGAAAGTTTTTTTTCGAGAGTCATCGTCCGATTCCGCTGATTTTTACTGCTGGAATTGGTGAGCTCCGATTTGCTGTTTGTTTGAGACTGGAGGATTCATTGTCAAATCCGTGGCTGTTGCCGGGTTCTATCATTTTCTATTTGGCTCAGATTCTGCTGTAACCAGGTATTTCGTTTGGCCCTAAAAATGTAACTATTATATTTTGGTTAGCGAAACTCGCGCGAGTGTATCTCTGTTTAAATTTTCCTCAAAATTCCATGAGTTGTATAGATATCCACTTTGTTTAAGTGCTGCAATGCTGCATTCCTGGTATGAAATTCTTATTTGGAGTATTGTGTATTAATTGCTGTTGAAATGGTTGAATTTGTTGGATTGGTTCGTTTCTGGACTGCTGAACTTTGCTTGATTCGGACGTCGTCTTCTTCATTATAATACCAGTCGATATATTAATATGTTGAAGTCGTCTTTCATTTAAAAGGTCACACCTCAAACTTTATTCTTCTTCCGACGTCCAGATTTTATGTCACGGGTATTGGTATTGTCTGCTCGATTTCTCTGTAAGCCATTGCTTGGCTCTTTGCTATCGTTGTCTCCTTGTTTAGGTATGTAAATCCCAGTCCATCTTTTGAAATATGATTGGAACTTTGTTGAACTCTTGCCGGATTTTCCATTGATGTAGAAATGTTTGCTTAAACTTTAATTTCTATGTTATTTTGTTCAACTCTTGGTTGATATGTAATGGTAAAAAAAAAACTTTTTTTTTTAGATTTTTGAATTAGTAGAAGTTAAGGGCAAATTTGAATTTCTATTTGGTATTCTGGTGAATTTGTGAAGGTTAAGTACATCAATAATGTGAAATTTGTTTAGTTAAAAGTGCAGCCTCTGTTTCGATTGCGTGGCTATGCAGGTTTATCTCATTTCTTTAAAAGCTTGGATATTCTTTCTAATTGAGTGTAAAAGAACTAGTTTGTATGGTCTTTATAACTCCACCATTCGATTTGAAATATAGTATTACTGTTGCTGCAGAAGGGATAAGAAACAATTATTTTGGTCATGTTGTTAAATGCAAAGATGTAGGAAAGGAGATGTAGGAAGAAGACTGTATAATTAGCCTAGAACTCCAAAATTTTCTACTTCTGCTGATTTTGCACAAGAGCTGCTTTATGTTCTTTTGTATTTACCAAGTGAAAATTTATTTGCACAAAAGGAAATCACGGAATAGAGAAGTCAGATGTGATATTCTGCATTTTTATGTGCCAAATTCGCAGCTCAAATAATCCCCATTTTTACCCATTTGATCCATGTGTTACAAATTATTACATGGGATACAATTTGCATGTGATACAAATGCATTACCAAAATTTGTGGTATTAGAGTTTATGTGCCAACTGGAGATAGATGAATGCTAGATTAAATTTAAGGCCCTCTTAGAATTAGATCAAGATTTCTTTAACAAATAGATTTGAGGTGTGCCATTCAAAACCAATAGCAATTTATGGCCCTCGTGAGTTAGTTTAGAAACCTTTTAATTAGAATAATTCGAGGTGTGCCATGCCAAACAAAAATCACAATTGCATGGCCCTCGTTTTAATTAATTTTGTTTTATCCTTAGAACTCGAGGCGTGCTGTTTAACAAATTTCCACGGCCCTCGCATAGTTAACAACGCGTTAGTTGCTTTAGGCACGTTCTTTAATTATATTACCTTCTTAAACTCGATGCACATTTATGTGACCCAAATCCAAATCTCAACGAAGTCGAAATATGTCAAAAGCCGCGGGTGCATTTATGTGACGTGGTTCGAGACGCGTTTTCATGACGTTGCAATTCTCTTTAAAAATAATAATAAAAGCGGTTTAAAGTTGAAAAGCACATAAGTTAAAACATGTATTAAAATCAGAGTTTTAGCCAATTATAATAATTTATGCGACCGTGCTAGAACCACGGGATCCGGGGGTGCCTAACACCTTCCCTTGGGTCAACAGAATTCCTTATTCAGAATTTCTGGTTCGCAGACTCCAACTGGGAAGTCGAAATTTTCCTCAATTTGGGATTCAAGTTAAACCGGTGACTTGGGACACCAAAGGCCAATCATATCCCAAGTGGCGACTCTAAAAATCAATAAATAATCCCATTTCGAATAATGTCACTTTAAATGAAAAAACTCCCTTATACATTATCCTTCGGGGTAGGTGTGTAAAAAGGAAGTGTGACAGCTCTGGCGACTCTGCTGGGGACACAAACCCAGAACTTCGATTTAGGGTTTAAGAATTCGAGCTTAGAATAATTATTATATTTGGCTTTATCTGATTTTCCTACATGTTTCATGCTAATGTGCTAAATGCTTTACCGCTTTGTTATTATCTGAACTGTATATAAACTGTGGCGAAACCCTTCTCTTCTCACCTCCGGGGATGTGCTTACTGGTTGAGACTCCCTATTCTGTTAGTGTCATACCCTGAAATAAGAAAGAGGCCGGACAAGTTACTAAGCCGGATGGCCTTTTGGTTCTCGGTACGTAGCTCCCTCCTCGACTCGAGTTGTCCGCTTGGGTACACAATCTAGAACACATACCCAGGTTTTGGACCTAGAATAACTTGACTTCATGCCGGATCCCTAGTAGGAGCGCTTATTTGCATCACGTGCATATGACCTAGGGGACTCAACACAGGGGTTGGGTCCGTCTAGGACAGGTAACCTGAAATGAAAAGGACCACCCTGATGCATCTTACGTGTTGCATTTATTTGTCTCGGACTCGCATGCTGACCGGTTTTGAATATTTGGGAAAAGTTGAAAAAAAGAAAAATAGCAGTGTAGAGAGTTAATTACATAATTTAGCAAAAACCAATTTTCGAATAGAGCCGCAACTCTGCCGGATTTTTGAGAAAAATGAAAGAAAAAGAAAAGTGTTTTTATTTTAGTTTGTCTTTTGCCAATGAAAAGGAAAACAAAAAGAGTTTTATTCTCAAAATAGTTCGCTTGTTTGCCAGTGAAAAAATAAATATAAAAGAGTCTTGTTTTCAGAAATGGTATATTTGCCAACAAAAGAGTTTTTGTTTTCGAAAATAGTTAGTTATATTTGCCCGAACTACGCTGGTTTGATTCTCACCGGATGTGAGATACGTAGGCAACCCTCATCGGGTCCAACCACCCTTTTGCAAAAATAGCCCAAAAAATATCAAAATTTTAATTTTTATCACAAATAAGTCGGTGATGCCATTCTCGTTTAAAATAAGCCGAATGTCCCCAAAAGGACGCCGGAAGGCTGTTTTTGTAAGAACAGCCACCCTGAGTCATTTTTAAATGGTTTGCAAGCATAGCCTTAAAATCTCCCTTTCGGAAGTGTTGTAAGACCGTATTTGCAAAACCGAATCTTTGTTTTCTTAAATAAAATTTTCAAAAATAGCCACTTTGCTTTTAAAGTCAAAATAAGTCATTACGTGGCCAGTTTTTTTTAAATAGCTATAGTCGACATTGAAACCTTCTCAGTCTCGCGCAGGCCCGGGTGATGCCGAGTGATGCCTCGCGGGCCCCAGCATGTGAAGCTTTGATGTACTCTTGATCTAGTTTTTAATCATCGAGTCTGTATTTTGTTATTCTGAGTCTGCTTTTGTAGTTTCCTTTTCAAGAAAAACAAGTAATCTAGTAGCTTTGTAATTGGAGTTTTATTAATGAAAATGTGAAAAATTCCAAAAAATTATCTCTTTATTTTTGCATTTAATTCGCAAGAACTACGCTTGGTCTGATTCATGCGGGGCCATGATACGTAGGCAATCTACATAAGATTCGATCGTTATCCTAAGAAAAAGAAAAAAAAAGAGAAATATGAGGGAAGTAAATAAAAGGAAAAACAAGAGAGAAAGGAAACACAAAAGAAAATAAGGCATTGAGAGAAAAACCATGGCCAAAGAAAAGAAAAAGCAGAAAATGAAAATAAAGAGAGAAGATGGAAAAGAAGATGAGAGAAAACAAAACAAAAAGAGAAAGAAAAAGAGAAAAGGAGTAAGAGAAAAATGTCGGGATGACGCATGCAACCGAAGCAACCATGTAGATATTCATTTAACTGTATAGGTGCATCACACTCCAAATGTGCAGTTACCTATCTGTTATTTGTTTCACACTAACCGCTGTTGCTGTCAATGTCCAGCTGAGTGTTTTAGAAACCGTGGTTGGTTTTTGGTAAGCTGGAAGACATAGATGTCATCTGAAATGACCCTGCCTGCAATCCCCATACCTGAAGAAAATCGGGTACTGCGCTTGCGATTGATGGAAATGTGGGATGCTTGGAACAACGGAAAGGAACCCCCAAGCACTATCCCCGGATTCCCGGAGTTATTCCCTAGATCTGGAGGGGTTACCACTGTCCCCATCAGCCGCCCAAATATTCCTCTGGGGCAACCTACTATGACGGCTAATTTCTTCGGAACACCCTCTGAGGCTCACCCCCAGGTGTTCCCGTCTAGAATTGCTCCCAACACCTTTACAGCTCCACCATCCTCTGCAACAACCCAACCATCGCTACCGAAGCATGCTTTTGACCCCTCGGTCTTCACATTCTAGAATCCCGTTTTTCAGGCTGACCCTCCTCATTATCCTCAACATACCTACTCCCAGCCACCATATGAGCTTACACCGGGGTAGGACAAAACCCCCAAAGCCCCAGAGCAAGATGAGATGGCGAAAAGGATGAGGAGTTTAGAGCAGAGTCTGAAAAATATGCAAGGTTTAAGCGGGCAGAAGAGTGTTTCTTACAATGATCTGTGCATGTTACCTCACGTGCACCTGCCCATGGGATTCAAAACGCCAAAGTTCGAAAAGTATGATGGGCATGGCGATCCCATTGCTCACCTCAAAAAGTATTGTAATCAGTTGCGCGGGGCCGGCGGAAAAGAGGAGTTGCTAATGGCTTACTTCGGAGAAAGCTTAGTGGGCATAGCGTCAGAATGGTACATGGATCAGGACATATATCGATGGCACATTTGGGACGACCTTGCCAGAGATTTTGTTCGACAGTTTCAGTACAACATACACATTGCGCCGGACAGGAACTCCTTAGCGAATTTGAAAAAGAAGCCCTCAGAAAAATTCAGGGAATACGCTATTAAGTGGCGTGAGCAAGCGTCAAGGGTGAAACCACCAATGGACCAAGTGGAAATGGTCACTGTATTTCTTCAGGCCCAGCAGACTATTTTCAGAATATGATGTCGGCCATGGGCAAGCCTTTTGCAGAGGCAATTAAAATCGGTGAAATGGTGGAGAATGGACTGAAAACAGGCATAATTTTGAGCCAATCAGCTATTAGAGCAACCTCCCAAGCCATCCAAGGCGGGTCTGGAGGAATGGCAAAGGATAGGACGAAAGAGGAAACATCCATGGCGGCTTCGGGGGCGAGAAGACACCGCGCTCCTAGACCCATGTTTTCAGAAAGAACCCCTCAGCATTATTATCCTCATAAAGAAATGTCCTATGCTCCACAACCATATGCGGTCATGAACGCTCAACCCTTTGCCCGACCGCAGCCACATGCCAACAGAAATCAACCTCCGTTCCCAAGAAATCAGCCTCCCCACCAGAACCACTATAATCCCCGACCTCCGTAGAATAACTTCAGTCCTTGGGAACCACCCGGGAGACCAAACTTTACCCCAATTGGTGAATCTTACTCTAGTCTATTCCCGAAACTTGTCCAAATGGGTCTACTGCAGCCGGTCCCTCAAAACAGACAAACCCCGCATCACCTGCCTACAGAGCTGGTGTCAGGTGTGCATACCATTCAAGGGCAGAAGGCCATCATACAAATGACTGTTGGACTCTGAAACAAGCAGTGGAGAACTTAATAGAGCAAGGGAAAATTGTGTTGAAGGATGAGGATGTGCTCCGCTGCCCGCTCATAACAACGGGCCAGTAATCGGGATGATTTGTGAAGCTAGGGAGTTTGATCCAGCCTTAAAAGCTATAATTGATATCGCTGATGCGGAAAGAAAGCCAAAGGTGGCCCCGAAGCAAGAGAAAAGGGAAAAGAAGAGCAAAATCACCGAGACAGAACCAGAAAAGAAAGTTGATTTGAAACAAGGAACACAAATGTACGTACCCAAGCAAGCCTATGTGGTACGGGGGACAATCAAACCACCTCGGCTGAGTGAGCCAGTGGTTATTGGACGCGTACCACAGAAGCCGATGACCAACCCTGCTGCGGTACCATGGAATTATCATCAGACAGTGGTTACGTACAAGGGTAAAGAGATCTTGGGAGGGCTGCTAGACAATTCCCCCGTTGAGGTAAACAATGCCACCAAAAGGCGTTTCCCGCCTAAGGAGCATGTGAGTGCTGAGGAAGCAGAAGTGGAAAAAATGAAAAGGGCTGATTATACGATGCCACATCTGTATGAGACCTTTGTCAAGCCTAAGTATAGTTAAGAGGAAGACGATGAGGTTTTCACAGTTGAAGAAAGTGAAGAAATATGTGGAGCTATGAGACAACTGCTTTATGAAGCCAACATGGTTCAACCGGGAGAAGGCTAGCATTGCTGAGGTGCTATACATGGGACCAAGCGCCAAGCTTCAAAACTGGAAGGCTACGCTATTCCCGATTAGGCGGGAGTCCCGGTAGACTTGTCCTGCAACTTTTTCTGCATCCCGAGTTATTTCAGGGTGTAACTCGGATGTTTCCTGTGGTGTCTTGTCTTTAAATTCCCGAATGTGAACCCTGTTATCTTCAAAATTCCAAAAAAATGAAATCAATATTTCATCGTTCATTTTTCTTTCTGATTTTGCTATTTTTCCCTTTCATTTCTTCTCTTTAGCTCTAATAATGCAGCTTTAAATAACATGACATGCTTGCGGACTTCATGCCTAGATCACGAAACGCTGTCTCGAAATAATGAATCAAGAGTCGAAATGCAAAGAAGGTAACCTCGAGAAAATAAAACAAAAAATTGGAACAATTGAAGGAAAATTGGTTCGCGTACATTACAACAAAAGAGTGTGCTGTACTCAGGGAACACCCGGGTAGTTGTACCAACAAAGAATGACCTATGCTTACAACAAGAAAATGCGGCCCAGGAATCTTGAAATAGGACAACTGGGGTTAAGGCGCATTCTCCCTCATCACCAGGAAGCAAAAAAAAAATTTGCTCCTAATTGGAAGGGTCCATATATAATCCGGAAGATATTGCCAAGGGGAGCACTGTATCTGGGAGCCATCGAAGGAAATGATCCTGAAACAGCAGTCAATGCAGACGCAGTAAAAAGGTACTATGTCTAGACCTCCTGTGGCGATGGCTTTTGTGTAATTGATATGACGAAGGCTTTCTATCCCGCTACCCCCAACACTATCAATCCTTTGTAAACCCTTTGAGCCGGTTATGCTTTTTTGTTCACCCTCTTTGGAACCCGAAAGTACAAAAAAAAAAGAAAAGAAAAAAAAAAGAAAAGAAAAAGAAAAAGAAAAAGAAAAAGAAAAAGAAAAACAAAGAAAACAAAACAAAACAAAAACAAAAATTATTTGCATGAACTACGTTTGACTTGATCCCGAAAGGGTACGTAGGAAGCCTCTCCCTGAGGTTCAGTCACACCAAAACAAAAATCCCAATTTTCCCAAATTGAAGGCAGATGATATAATGGTTCGGCTATGAATCCGCCGAAACAGTTCCAGAGTTGTAGTTCCGCCCTAAATCCTTTTTACCCCAAGACCTTGTCCAAGTCCTTCCGATCAATTGGCAAAGGCAGAGAAGTGAAAAACATCATGGTTGGTATCTGACATAATTCAAATTGATAGAAATAAAATGAGAGAGTCTTATCGGTGAAAACCTTCGGGCACCATAAGGCGATGGTGAGTAGAGAAACTGAAAATGAGAGAGTCCGTTTAGTGAAAACTCGCAAAGAGCACTATCGGGCGACGGTGAGAAGAGAAATGAGAGAAGTCGATTAGCGAAAACCCACAAAGGGCGCTGTCGGCCGATAAGAAGACATCTCATCACGAAAAGAGTCCTGGCAAGGCTGGTTTTGAAATGCGGATCAATGGGTTCACAAGAAGTTGGAAAGTTTGTGTGGTTCGGGCGTCCAGTCCAAGAAGCATGTCATGTTCATTTAAAGCCAGCATGCACCCCAGATAAGTCCTTCTTTCCCCCCGAAAGGGACGCTTCTCTTTAAACTCAAATGCTTGCCTTTTGCATAGTTTTCTTTGAATCCCTTTCGGTTTAACTCCGATTCTGTAGCTATTAAAAAGAAAAGGTGGCAGGACCGGTTTCACAGGGCTCCGCCTGGTCAGAGTCGAAGGAAATGCCCAGCCTCAGCGAGTGCGTCAGGCCAATCCCGTCTGACCATAGTGGTTGATGCTTTCGAAGCAAAGACACTGGAAAAGAAGAAAAATTAAAGGCAAAGGCAGAATAAAGTGAAAAGGCCAGAGCCCACACGGGCGAGTCATGATGAAATCCTGAGAGTTGAACCCGGTCGGTTTGAAAAGAGATTCACCCTCAAGGCCAACAAGCAACAAAGTTCTCAACGGAAAAGGGGTCGGGATCAAGCAATTGGGATGATCAAGGCCACAAAACCAACCACCGTTTCAAACTAATAAATTGTTCTTTGTTGAAAACAGGTACCATTCAAAGCAACCGTGCAAGAAGCAGGTGCAGCCCAAAAAGATATAAAATGCGCAAGCGCTGAAACAGCTTTGCAGCAGAAAAACAATCAAAAAGGAAGTTTCCCCAAAATTCTTTCATGCGTTTTGCTAAATAAAAAGAAAATATAAAAAAAAAAAGAAGAAGAAAAGAAGAAGAAAAGAAGAAGAAGAAAATAAATGAAAATGAAAACCCCAAAAGAGAAACAAATCATGGTAGCGAAGAGCTTTTTCTTTCCAAATCCAGGCCAAAAAACCAAGGATCTCCCGGCCAAAAAAACCGAGGAGCTTTTTCTCTCCAAATCCCGGCCAAAAAACCGAGGATCTCCCGGCTAAAAAACCGAGGAGCTTTTTCTTTCCAAGTCCCGGC
>NW_017670500.1:11930-39012 GCF_001879085.1 Nicotiana attenuata | reverse complement strand
ATTTTCTACTTCTGCTGATTTTGCACAAGAGCTGCTTTATGTTCTTTTGTATTTACCAAGTGAAAATTTATTTGCACAAAAGGAAATCACGGAATAGAGAAGTCAGATGTGATATTCTGCATTTTTATGTGCCAAATTCGCAGCTCAATTAATCCCCATTTTTACCCATTTGATCCATGTGTTACAAATTATTACGTGGGATACAATTTGCATGGGATACAAATGCATTACCAAAATTTGTGGTACTAGAGTTTATGTGCCAACTGGAGATTGATGAATGCCAGATTCAATTTATGGCCCTCTTAGAATTAGATCAAAATTTCTTTAACAAATAGATTTGAGGTGTGCCATTCAAAATCAATAGCAATTTATGGCCCTCGTGAGTTAGTTTAGAAACCTTTTAATTAGAATAATTCGAGGTGTGCCATGCCAAACGAAAATCACAATGGCATGGCCCTCGTTTTAATTAATTTTGTTTTATCCTTATAACTCGAGGCGTGCCGTTTAACAAATTTTCACGGCCCTCGCAAAGTTAACAACGTGTTAGTTGCTTTAGGCACGTTCTTTAATAATATTACCTTCTTAAACTCGGGTGCACATTTATGTGACGCAAATCCAAATCTCAACGAAGTCGAAATGTGTCAAAAGCCGCTGGTGCATTTATGTGACGTGGTTCGAGACGCATTTTCACGACGTTGCAATTCTCTTTAAAAATAATAATAAAAGCGGTTTAAAGTTGAAAAGCACATAAGTTAAAACATGTGTTAAAATCAGAGTTTTAGCCAATTATAATAATTAAGTGACCGTGCTAGAACCACGGGATCCGGGGGTGCCTAACACCTTCCCTCGGGTCAACAGAATTCCTTATTCAGAATTTCTGGTTCGCAGACTCCAACTGGGAAGTCGAAATTTTCCTCGATTTGGGATTCAAGTTAAACCGGTGACTTGCAACACCAAAAGTCAATCATATCCCAAGTGGCGACTCTAAAAATCAATAAATAATCCCATTTCGAATAATGTCACTTTAAATGGAAAAACTCCCTTATACATTATCCTTCGGGGTAGGTGTGTAAAAAGGAGGTGTGACAACGGACTCTCGTCACCTCGTGCGTACGTAGCCCCCACAAATAGGAGCACATAACCAATTATTTCACCTATGGGGACAATTCCCTCTTACAAGGTTAGAAAGGAGACTCACCTCGCTCTTAAGATCGATAACCGGCATTCCACGCCCTTTCGAAGACTCGAATCGATGCACAACGCTCCAAAACTAGCTAATAATTATGTAATCATTAATATATGCTAAGGTACTCATTATAATCCAATTTATAACAATTCCTAACCCCGATCGAAAAGTTGACAAAAATGCCCTCGGGCCCACGTGCCCGGAATCCGAAATTTTTCGAAGATAAAGATTACCCATGGCCTCACGAACTCAAATATATAATTTTCTCTAAATTCCATACCCAAAATCATGGCCAAAATCCAAAAATACTAACTTTCTAGGTTTTTCCTCAAACCCTCAACTTCTACCAATTTACATGCTAAAATCCCTACAAAATCAATATATTTAACTCAAGATAGGTGGGGTTAGCTTACCTTGTCGATGATGACGAAACACCCCACTTGAAGCTCTCCAAAATCGCCCATACCAAGAGAAAAATGAGTGAAATAAACTAAAACCCTGATTTTAAAACACCCTTCTGCCTACAGCAATTTCCGCACCTGCGGTCCTATGACCGCTTCTGCGCTTCCGCAGGTGCGGCCACTCTACCGCATCTACGGTCCTTCCCAGGCCACCTTATTTCCGCTTCTGCGACTTCTCCACCGCAGGTGCGGTCCCGCATCTGCGAAAATACGACCGCATCTGCGGCCCCTTCTCTTCTAGCGCAAAACCGCATCTGCGGTTGAAGTGCCGCATCTGCGGTCCAAAAACCGCAGATGCGGTTATGACAGCAACCAGCAACCTCAGCCTTCCAAAAATCCCATTTTTGATCCGTTAACCACCCGGAATCCACCCGAGGACCCCGGGACCCCAACCAATCATACCAACTAGTCCCAAAACACATTACGGACTTTCTCGAGGCCTCAAATCACATCAAACAACGCTAGAATCATGAATCGACCTCCAATCCAAGCTTTATGAACTTTAGAACTTCAAACTTCTACTTTCGACGTTTAAACCTATCAAATCACGTCCGATTGACTTCAAATTTTGCACACAAGTCATATACGACATTACGGACCTACTCCAACTTTTGAAATCGGATTCCGACCCCGATATCAAAAAGTCCACTTCCGGTCAAACTTCTCAAAAATCTTCAAATTTCTATCTTTAGCCAAATGGCTCCAAAATGACCTACGGACCTTCGGATTCACTTCCGATCGCGCTCCCAACTCCAGAATCACCATACGGAGCTATTCACAGACTCGGAGTCCCAAACGGACATCGATAACACTGAAATGCACTTCAAGCAAAACATATGAAATTTCTTCAAAAATGCTAACTTCCACAATAGGCGCCAAAACGCTCCCGGGTTATCCAAAACCCGAACCGGGCATACGCCCAAGTCCGAAATCATCATATGAACCTGCTGGAACCGTCAGATCCCGATTCCAAGGTCGTTTACTCGAAAATCCAATCCCAGTTAATTCTTTCAACTTTAAGCTTCCGAAATGAGCATTCTCTTCCCAAATCAACTCCAAACTTCCCGAAATTCAATTCCGACCACGCGTACAAGTCATAATACCTGAAATGAAGCAGTTCATGGCCTCAGACTGCTGAACAATGCGCTAGAGCTCAAAACGACCGGTCGGGTCGTTACATTCTCTCCCACTTAAACATACGTTCATCCTCGAACGTGCTGAGAACTACACTGAAGTAGTCTGAAATCACTGTTTAACTTCTCATGCACCTCCCTGTGCTACCACTACTTAGTTGAGCACATTAGCTCGATAAATTCTGAAGATATTCCCTTTTATTCAAGCAAATAAGCCTTAGAGCCCAATTCCAACATCCGAAATTCTATGCCCGATCTGTTCCTAACATACGATCACCATGTCAATTACTACACACTGTACCCAAACATGACTGCATAACTTTGCTGAATTCACACCTTGCATCACTTTACTCACCGGACCACAATAACATTTTCTGATCAACTTAGTTGAAAGTCCACGGATCTGATGCTCCCATTGCACCCCATGACATACAAAGGTCTTAATCTAACTCTTACAATAGCGCCACGACGGAAGAGATGTGCAGAAATTCATAATCAACTCCCGAGTCAACCAATCATTGAGTCTATACTTGTGACAAGAAACATTACCACATTGTGAACCAAATAATGATCTTTGCTCCTTAATATATTTCATGTAGTCAGATTGCACTGATCCTAAATCCAACAATCTCGTCTCACCCAGTACGAACTGCTCATGCAATAAGCCATCGCGACATGACCAAAAGTCTCATATGATGCCACAATGTGCCAATAGGCTACCAATTAGAATGCGATGCAAAAGGAAAATGAACTCTGAAAAGGAATTTTAATTACCCCGCTCGCGAATCATACATGCGACGCGGGCGCACAGCTAATATGAGCTTTCCTCGGAAAATAGGAAACAGAACACATAAAAACAAATATGAGGAACAGTACTGAACATCACACTATTGCGGCGCGCAACCCGATCCAAACGACATACCCATGACGACGTGCCACCCGATCCACACATCGAACTCACATAAGGAGATATACGACGAGCTAAATTGCTCGCTAAAACGAAATACCAAATATCGGTCAGAAACACGCTAGGTGCATAATACCATCCCTGAGGGAACAGATAGCGCTATAGGCTACAAAATTCAAGCACAACTGAGGTGCGATACCCGATCCGAATCTCAAGAGCCATCCTCCTCATATAACATCATCGCTACGCGGAATCTCAACACATAAGAAATCTATCAAGCCATCTCACAACTCATACGGCGCAATATATATATATCATTGCACGAAATAGCTGACGACAAATAACACCCCGACTGCTCTTCCATGAGGAACGCTTGCTGAAATGAACACAACTGGCCTGACATAGGGCCCATATTCACGCTTAAATCCATCCACCGACCTCAAGTCAATCCTGATCGTATCAAACTAGTCCAATAACCTTTCAAAGGTCCATACTAACTTCCCCCTTCTTATAACACACAAGAACAACCGTCATAACCGGAGTACTTATCCATAGTCCACAACTCAGAATCCGAGTGCCCTCCAGGCATCAATTCTCAATTTAACGAAATCACTACAACCTTCATACTTGGTTTAAATCTTTAATCAATCAAGTGACTACTTGCCACATTTATACAATCTTCCTGTGGGACACACTCCCACAACCTACCATAACAAATAACTGGGTCTTACCTCCAAACCACCGACCGCACTAACGCTGAAAAGCGATCAAGAATCATTAACCAGGATGCAAAGCCTTTTTCACAAAACACCGATCTCAGGTGACGCTGAAGACAATACCAACTTACCTTAAACACCGAAACTCCTTTCCTGCTCATCCGAGATTGTGACATCCTTGTCCACACCGAACTGTTACCTTGATCTCCACTTCAAATTCCATACCACTCACTGCACCTAACATGCCAACATACGATAGAACACGCTTTCCATCATAGATTCGGAACCGCTATTAGGTTAACACTTCATCATATAAAACTTTTCACTTAACTCACTTCAGGAGAACCATGGCAGTACACAGGTGAATTCTCATGACCGTAGAATATGCCAATCTCTAAGTAGTGGTCTAACCCCACCATACCCTTCCAAGATCCGCCTATACGCAACAGGCCATAACAGTGGAATACCTCTGAATAAAATCAATTACGGCGGCCGACAGGCCTCACACGTACCATCACAAATCACTTGCATAACTTGATCACGCTGAAGGAACTGATCACTAACACCAATATGCCAAATTCAACTATGGCTAATCAATCTACCTTCTTCCAATTTATCCTTGATTGCCTTAGAGATAATACTAACTCCATCCAACAGATAACATACTCCATCTGCACTCATCTCGAGTGACCTTGAATCACGAGACCATGCTGTCCCGAATCCCACGAACCACTTCATACCTTCCTTGCGCGCTTATTCGCACCCTCAACTGATATGCCCATTCTGCTAATCCTATTACGAATCTGAAATCTCTTCTCATTTTCCTCTCAAGTTCTACACTGCAAGTCGAAACATCATAGAACACTTTGTGCCTCTTCTAAACCGTATCTATAGGCTCGAAATCATTAGGCATCACACTTTATCTTTTGAATTCACTAGGACAGTTGTTGAGAGCCACCCACTCTGACTTGGCCCCGAATATAATCAATTCCATAAATCTTCTAGCACATGAATACCCCATTGGTGATGCACCTGGCAAAATACCTTCCCTTGGAACCCGCATCTTTACAAAGACAATCTTGAATCCTTCACCAAGTCTGAACATGGGCCAATAAGGCTAACGATAGCCCACCTTTAATAATTCCTCTGCTCAAATTACCACTTATGGTATTTTCCCGTAGCCGAAATAACCCAGAAATATGCTAACAACTAGAATACTTCGCAAGTGGTTAACCATGCAACCCAATCATAGGCGGTGTGACTCTCCCACTTAGCTTGAAGCCACTATTACACAACTCTGGAACTCACCGAGAAGCGTGGTGGGCCCATAACCCACAGGTCGGGCATAGAATTCCGGATGTTGGAATTGGGCTCTAAGGCTTATTTGCTTGAATAAAAGGGAATATCTTCAGAATTGATCGAGCTGATATGCTCAACTGAGTTGTGGTAGCACGGGAAGGTGCATGAGAAGTTAAACAATGATTTCAGACTACTTCAGTGTAGTTCTCAATACGTTCGAGGACGAACGTATGTTTAAGTGGGAGAGAATGTAACGACCCGACCGGTCGTTTTGAGATCTAGCGCATTGTTCAGCAGTCTGAGGCGATGAACAGCTTCATTTCAGGTATTATGACTTGTACGCGTGGTTAGAATTAAGTTTCGGGAAGTTCAGAGTTGATTTGGGAAGAGAATTCTCATTTCGGAAGCTTAAAGTTGAAAGAATTAACTGGGATTGGATTTTCGAGTAAACGACCTCGGAATCGGGATCTGAAGGTTCCAGCAGGTTCGTATGATGATTTTGGACTTGGGCGTATGCCCGGTTCAGGTTTTGGATAACCCGGGAGCGTTTTGGCGCCTATTGTGGAAGTTAGCATTTTGAAGAAATTTCGTAAGTTTGGCTTGAAGTGCATTTCAGTATTATCGATGTCCGTTTGGGATTCCGAGTCTTTGAATAGCTCCGTATGGTGATTCTGGAGTTGGGAGCGCGATCGGAAGTGAATTCGGAGGTCCGTAGGTCATTTGGCAAAAGATCGAAATCTGAAGGTTTTTGAGAAGTTTGACCGAGAGTTTGACTTTTGATATCGGGGTCGGATTCCGATTCCGAAAGTTGGAGTAGGTCCGTAATGTCGAGTATGACTTGTGTGCAAAATTTGAGGTCAATCGGACGTGATTTGATAGGTTTAAGCATCGAAAGTAGATGTTGGAAGTTCTAAAGTTCATAAAGCTTGGATTGGGGGTTGATTCATGATTTTAGACAATACAAAAATTGGAAGTTAATTAAGTATTTTGGTTGGCTTGCCTGACAGCGATGTCCGGCTCCACCACGACCCTCGGTGGATTTTGGGTCGTGACTACTATACGGGGAGAAACATCCCGCACCATATTCGTAATATCATTACAATTCTTCAATTCTCGATTTATAACAAGCGGTTCGCGTCGCGTAAGATTGAGTAGGAAGGAAACAAAGGCATAAGCCTCACAGGAATCAAATCGCACGATAAGGAATCAAGAAGGGAAGTACTCCTAACAGTCCTGCAGCCTCCCGAGGATAAGTACAGACGTCTCCGTACCGATCCGCGAGACTCTACTAGACTTGCTCATGACTCGTGAGACCCTAGGAACCTAGTGCTCTGATACCATGTTGTCACGACCCAAAATCCACTAAGGGTCGTGGTGGCGCCGGACACTGCTGTCAGGCAAGCCAACCAAATTGCTTGATGAAGTTTTCATTTTAATGATCTTGAAAACTAAGATTTTCCTTAAATTTTATAAGGGAAAAGGGCCAAATATATCCCTCTACTTTTAAATATTGTTTACATTTAGCCTCCGTTATACTTTCGAGGCATATGTACCCTACCGTTAGTATAGTATTCACACTTACCCCTACTTTTAACGGTGCTCCAATGTGTCAGTGAACCCCAACTATTAAATTGCCACGGTAGACGCTACGTGTGTATTAACATTTTCTTATTTTCGAAAAAAGAATATACCTCATTTATAAGTCTTCTGCTTCATTTTTCATACCTCCATTACTGTGTATTTATAATATGTGGAGAGCAAAGTAGACTCCTAACTAAGAAAAAAAAAAGAACATTGAATAGAAACGGGAAGTACAAACTCATTTATTCACTGGGATGAAAGTCCCATTGGTAGAAATAGAAGATCTGCGCATGTTATTTTTTAAGAGAAAAGAAAAATCCGAAATGAACAACGAAGACCTTGAGCAGCCTGTCACTCCCACAATATAATAGTATTTCTCTTTTATTGTTACTTTTCATATTATTTTATGTTACAAACGATGACTAGTATTAATTTATTTCATTTTGTTTGGCAATAACTTTTTATTGACATAATGTAGTTAATATAAAAACTGTGGAGGTTTGAATTGTTGAATGAATAACTCTATTACCATTCGCCAATTATACTTTTCTGTGTTTGAAGAGCATCCATTTTAAACAAAATTATTTCTAAAAAATTCTAACAATATATCATTAAAAACACAAATTATTTTTTAGAATACTCTTTTAAGAATATCTTCCAATAAACTGTTCGAACCCACCCTAATTCTTAGCCAAAACGTTTTCGTTTAAAATTGTAACCTTTATTAGGTTGCCTGATAGTGTCGCATATTCTGGTCTTTTTGAGCCTCCATTGTTAGCTACCATAAAACTCACTTCCAAATCCCACTCTAGAAGAAAACCCCAAATCATAACTTTGAGCAGGCGCCGTATGCGATAAAGAGGGAGGGAGGGATAGATAGATAGAGAAATATTAGTTGGGTGATCTGAGGAGGGTGGCCGGCGGCCGTAAAAGAGTGACGAGTCTAATGGTGGAGGTATGGAATGAAGCAGAAGACTTATAAATGAGTGTTCTTCTATTTCTTCGAAAAATAAGAAAATTTAATACACACGCGGCGTCCACCGTGGCAATTTAATAGTTGGGGTTCACTGCCACGTTGGAGCACCATTAAAAGTAGGGGTAAATTTGTATACTTCACTAACGGTAGGGGTATATGTGCATCGAAAATATAACGGAGGTTAAATGTAAACACTATTCGAAGGTAGAGGGATATATTTGGCCCTTTTTCCATTTTATAAATGAAAAGATAACCGCTTCAATTCAAACTAAATGATAAGCAATTAATACAAAATATTTCAAAACATCCCAAAATCCGGTGTCACAAATGCATGAGCATTTATTAAGAAGGGAATAAAACACAACAACTGTCCGGAACACAATATTGGATAGAAAATAAATACAGATAACTGAAAGAGACTCTGCTGGCTGCGGGTCGCCTCGAGAAGTGCAGCTCACCTAAGTCTCCGTATCAACCATGCTGCTACGCCCAGTAGGCCACTAGAGTTACATATACCTGTGCAACAAAAATGCACAGAAGTATAGTATGAGTACAAAAACAACGTGTACTCAATGAGTATCCTGTCTAATCTTGAAGAAGTAGAGACGAGATGGTCGACTCGACACTTACTAGTGGTCCAATAATGATGTCAATAATACATTAAATCGTGAATTTCTATAAACCTGATTTTAATCCAATAGAAGGAGACAAGTAAACAATTAATTTGTTTATAGGAAATTTCCAAAATTCCTTTTCATTATTATCCAAATATTCTCAAGCCATGAAGAGGCAATAACAACTTTAATAAGTTCAAGGCAGCAATACAAGCATGCGCAAATCATGCCGAGGCGTACGACCCGCTCCAACAGAAAATAAACTGTGCACTGCCGAGGGTCGAACGACGCGAATCATAGATGCATCTATTACCCCGCTCGCGAACTATCCATGCGACGCGGTCAACATAAAATAAACAATCACCATGCTCGCGAATCATACATGCGACACGGGTACACATAGAAATACATGCTCAGATAGCCAATTAAGAATTTATCGGGGGATATTTATTCAAGTAAAAGCCACTTTCTCTTTTACAATTTAAGAAAAAAAAATTAATCCCTTTTGAAATTTATTTATTAATTCGATGTGGTTTAAGCAATTCGAGCTGTCAATAAGTCTGCAATTAATCCAAGTATAGCATGCTTCTGGGTCCTAGACTACCCGGACAATAGCATAATAGTAGCTACGCACGGACTCTCGTCACCTCGTGCGTACGTAGCCCCCACAAATAGGAGCACATAACCAATTAATTTACCTACGGGGACAATTCCCTCTTACAAGGTTAGAAAGGAGACTCACCTTGCTCCGAAGATCCATAACCGGCCTTCCACGCCCTTTCGAAACTCAAATCGATGCAAAAATGCTCCAAAACTAGCCAATTATTATATAAACCCATTAATATATGTTCAATTACTCAATATAGTCCAATTTATAACAATTCCTAACCCCGAACGAAAAGTTGAAAAAATTTCCCTTGGGCCCACGTGCCCGAATTTCCAAAATTTTCGAAGAATAAGCTTACCCATAGCTTCACGAATTCAAATATATAATTTTCTCTAAATTCCATACCCAAAATCGTGGTCAAAATCCAAGAATACTAATTTTCTAGGTTTTCCCTCAAACCCACAATTTCTACCAATTTACATGCTAAAATCCCTACAAAATCAATATATTTAACTCAAGATAGGTGGGGTTAGCTTACCTTGTCGATGATGATGAAACACCCCACTTGAAGCTCTCCAAAATCGCTCATACCAAGAGAATAATGGGTGAAATGAACTCAAACCCCGATTTTAAAACCCTTCTGCCTCCAGCAATTTCCGCACCCGCAGTCCTATGATCGTTTCTGCGGTTCCGCAGGTGCGGCCACTCAACCGCATCTGCGGTCCTTCCCAGGCCCCCCTTATTTCCGCTTCTGCGACTTCTCCACCGCAGGTGCGGTCCCGCATCTGCGGAAATATGACCGCATCTGCGGTCCCTTCTCTACTAGCAAAACTGCATCTGCTGTTGAAGTGTCGCATCTGCGGTCCAAAAACCGCAGATGTGGTTATGACAACAACCAGCAACCTCAGCCTTCCAAAAATCCCATTTTCGATCCGTTAACCACCCGAGGCCCTCGGGACCCCAACCAATCATACCAACCAGTCTCAAAACATATTACGGACTTGCTCGAGGCCTCAAATCATATCAAACAACGCTAAAACCACGAATCGACCTTCAATCCAAGCTTTATTAACTTTAGAATTTCAAACTTCTACTTTTGATGTTTAAACTTATCAAATCAAGTCCGATTGACCTCAAATTTTGCAGACAAGTCATATTCGTCATTACGGACCTACTCCAACTTCCGGAATCGGAATCCGACCCCGATATCAAAAAGTCAACCCTCGATCAAACTTCCCGAAAACCTCCAAATTTCTATCTTTAGCCAAATGACTCCAAAATAACCCACGGACCTCCGAATTCACTTCCAATCGCGCTCCCAACACCATAATCGCGATACGGAGCTATTCACAGACTCAGAATCCCAAACGGACATCAATAACACTAAAATGCACTTCAACCCAAACTTATAAAATTCTTCCAAAATACTAACTTCCACAATAGGTGCTGAAACGTTCCCGGGTCTTCCAAAACCCGATCCGAGCATACGCTCAAGTCCGAAATCATCATACGAACCTGCTGGGACCTTTAGATCTCGATTTCGAGGTTATTTACTCAAAAATCCAAATCTTGGTTAATTCCTTCATCTTTAAGCTTCCGAAATGAGAATTCTCTCTCCAAATCAACTCTGAACTTCCCGAAATTCACTTCCGACCACACGTACAAGTCATAATGCCTGAAATGAAGGTGCTCATGGCCTCTGACTGCTGAACGACACGCTAGGGCCGAAAACGACCGGTCGGGTCGTTACATAATTAATTCTACGGTGAATTAGGACACCTAAAGTTGATTAAAGTAATTTAATAGAGTATAACTCAGTTAATTGTCTACTTAGCCTAAAGATTCTAGGTAAGGGTTCAATTAATCTAAAGGAAAGGTTTTTAAGGCACCCTTTAAGATCCATATTAAAATGGTTAACCTACCGGACTTAAATTAATTAATTAAGCGTAAATGTATTGTGATAAAGTAGTTGCTAAGTATGAATATCAGTGCGACATATATAGGTCTAGATTGAAGAAAATAGTTGTAGTTGAACATGGTTATATCTTCAAAGAGAAAAAAAAGGTATCTCGTATTCAAGGCTTTTTCAAAAATATATGATATTTGATCTCGAGCTTTAAAATACTAATTGACCAAGAATATGATAAAAATGTTTGAAATAAAAATCTGATTGGGAACTGCTTAATTCAAAATTGGAAAAGCTTCTAGTTCATTTCAACTTAGTCAAATAAGTGAAAAGTTAATACTACTTCCTCCTAAAGTTCTCAAGCAAGCTGTCGTATCCTATGTATGAATAAGTATCCCATTGTTTAGAGGAGAAACCCAAAATGAATAAATAAAGTATAGCTATTAATTAGTAGTCACATAACTAAAGATGCTAGTTACACCATCAAGTAAACAAAAGTAGGAGAAATAAGATGGAATGATAAGGAGCCATATTCCGCCTCCCAGAGTGTTAAACTCTTATGCATTTCGTTGTTGACAAGTGCAAGAATGAAAATATGATGTTGTGTATTTGTGCTGGTTCCGATACGGTGGCATCGAGTCCCGCATTGGGACTCCTTGAGGCTCCACAGCATCATGTAAACAAGAGAAAAGAAAAGACAGAATGGAATTAGAATTTTTATCATATGAGCAAAGTAAACCGAGTAAGTAGAATTATATAGAATTTTAACTATCAAGACAACAAATTGATAGATTTTCATATAAGACAATATAAAACACATATATATACTCTTTTTAAAGTTAAAGTAACTCTACACCCAAATATGGATTCTGTTATTAGTTATCTATATGAAAATCACATGGCATACTCTCTTTAGCTACAGTGGTAGCCACAAACCAGCATTTTGGAATTAGCAACATAGCGAGTTCATGAAATTTTCGATCCTACATAAAATCTTTAAGACAAGTGTTTCTATAACGCATAAGAACTTAAGGCGATGATCAAGAAAAACCAGCAAACAAATTACTCTCATTTTTCTAATGTTCATTAGCATGGTATCTAATTAACGAAAAAAGTAACATAAGTAAGATAAAAATCCAACCCCTAAATAATTACTCTACTTAACTTAGTCAGAGATTCTAAAATTTAGAAGGCGTGATTTCTACACTTAAATCAATAGCTTTGCTCCTTTACAGGTATATGAAATCAACACTTATCCACAAGCAGTTTCGATAAACCTAGCAATTGATTGTTTTTTATATCCTAGGCTATAGAAATAAAATCTTAAATTCATGATTCTTCAATGTGAAATATACCTATAGGTTCGAACAAGTTTGTCAGGCAAGAACAGTAAGGCACACCTCTTTCGAATAGACTTCTATACATAATATAACTAAACCATATTCAACAGCACTTGAACCAAAATAAACACGATGAACTTGTAAGAATACCAGAAGATTCTTTCCCTAAAGAATATAATTTTTATACAAAAATAAAACCTAAGTCATGATTTCTGATTAAACGAAACAACACATATCACATTAACAATAAAAAAAAGAAAAGAATAGACAAGAGTTTGGAGAGAATTGACCTTTTGTGGGGCAGTGAATCTGGGGCACGTCGTCGATCTCGGATCTACCCTTTTAAACTAATCAATCCGAAGTGGACTGGGACGACTTTGAAGGTCTCTATCACGGTTAAAGTTAACAAAAACAGAAAGAGTAATTTTTTAGGAATTTAGAGTTCTTGATATGCCAAGAAAGTGGCGTCTATTATGAGATTTTAAGATGTAAAAAGTTAGGACTTTTCGATTTTTCTCGTGCTTCCCCTCCTCGGCTAAGAGTAGAAGAGGGTATTTATAGGGAAAGTTAGGTTTTTTGGAGTAGAGTTTTGGGCGGGATTTCGAGTTGGGATTTCAAAATCGAGTCAAAGAGCCGTTTGAAAAAGCAAATCAAATCCTTGGTGTTGTTTTCATATACAGAAAAATCAGATTTTCTGAAAAGAAATTTTGGCTTTATTTGTTGAACGAATCACTAAAGATATAGGGGGCAAAACATCTGAAGTGCTAAGATGGAAAGAGAAGGAAAATTTCACCAAAATAGAGTGATATATCTCTGTGAAAGCTTAAAAATCGATAGAGCTTTGTCTAGAAGAGGAAATAGAGGGAAGAAAACAACTGGAGGGTTTAGAAAAAAATCTGATATCGCTAGACACTAACGGACATCGGTTTAGTAGAAGTTCTGGAGGGTTCTACTGTTTGGGCTAAAGTGAAGGATTTCGTTTGGGCCTAATTGGTTGGTTGAGTGAGTTAAATAAACGGGCTAACCATGAATGAATTTGGTCTTTGGATATTTGGACTTCATGGGCTAGCTGATGGCCGAAATTTGCTTGAAATGGTCTTGAAATTCCTTCTTCCTTATATTTCTTTGGGCTTCTAAACTTACACATTGATATCACAAACTTCCGTTAATGATGTAGATATTAGTAAAATATTTTCTTACATCTAATAACTATAGAATTTAAAAATAAAGTAATCATAACTTGTATAATAAAATTATGGGAATAAAATATAGTAGCCATGTCAATGATGGATGTAGCAGTAATAATAATAATAATAGTAGTAGTAAGAGTAGTAGTAGTAGTAGTAATAATAATAATAATAATAATAATAATAATAATAATAATAATAATAATAATAATAATAACAATGATAATAATAATAATAATAATAATATAATAGTTAGTTACCATAATAATATATAGTAATACTAGTACTAACTCCAATGATAGTAGTAAATGGAAAATAATATTAACAAATAAAGTATTTGATGTATTAATAACTTAGAAGTTTGCATACTATAAAGGACAGGAAAGTTTTGTGGGATAAACTGAGGCAACTAAATAGCATGCAACAGGGGCCCTGGTTGGCAATGGGAGACTTTAATGCAATACTTCATGTGACAGATAGACAGCAAGGGTCAGAAGTGCAGGATATGGAAGTTAAAGACTTTAGGGAATACATGATGGACACGGGCATGAATGAACTACCATCAGTGGGAAGGGATTATACATGGACCAATAATCATACATATAGTAGGATAGATAGGGGTCTGGTGAACACTGAGTGGATGCTGACAATGCCTAATTTGAAAATTCAGGTATTAGAGCCTTTGATATCTGACCATTCTCCTTTGAAGCTGATGATCACACAGGGGCATACAAAGAAATGCAGGCCATTTAGATTTTTGAACTGCATAGCTGACCACCCTCAATTTATCCATCTGGTTGAAAGAGCTTGGAAGGAGGGAAAGGGAACTGGAAAAATGCAAAGAGTGTGGCAGAAACTAAAAAGAACTAAGGAGGATATAAAGGAATTAAATACACAACATTACAAAGGGTTGGATGAGAAAATAAAAGAGGTAAGGAGAGAGTTGCAAACAATACAGGAAGTTATGGGTAATTGAAGGCAGGACAGTGTGCTAATTGAGAAAGAGAGGACATTGAAGCTGGAACTAGAAAAATTGGTGAATATTGAAGAGAGTGTTTATAAACAAAAGTCAAGGGTACAATGGCTGAAATTGGGAGACTCTAACTCAGGATATTTCTTTGCACAGATGAAGCATAGAAATAGTACAAATGGAATTCAACTACTGGTAGATGATATGGAAAGCAGAGTTTTTGATGATGAAATAGAAGCAGAAGTGCTTGGCTATTACAGGAACCTTTTAGGTGCAAAAGATAAAGCTATTCCAGTTGTGGATCCTAACATAATAAAAATGGGAACTACCTTGGGTAGGGACCAACAACTGCACCTGATCAGAACTGTTACTAAGGAAGAAATAAGAGAGGCTTTGAATGACATAAATGACCTAAAGGCACCAGGATATGATGGGTTCAATGCAGTGTTTTTTAAGAAAGCATAGGGATGTATAGGTAAAGAGGTGACACATGCAGTGGAGGAATTTTTTGAATCTGCACAAATGTAGAAGCCAGTCAATTGCACAACTATCACTTTGATTCCTAAAGTCAAGAATCCAACAAATATGAAAGACTTCAGACCCATCTCTTGTTGCACAGTGATTTACAAAGTTATCTCTAAGGTGCTAAATAGAAGATTGCAATGTATTATGGATGTCTTGGTTGATACTTCTCAAGCTGCTTTTGTGCCAGGAAGAGCAATAACAGATAATATCATACTGAGCCATGAGCTGGTTAAAGGATATGGGAGGAAAGGTGTGTCCCCTAGGTGTATGATGAAACTTGACATGCAGAAAACGTATGACTCAATTGAGTGGGATTTTATGGAACAAATGATGCATGCTCTTGCATTCCCAAGGCAATTTGTTAGGTGGATAATGGAGTGTATAAGGACAGTCTCATACACTATACTGATCAATGGTGTACAAACTAGGCCTTTTGAAGCACAAAGAGGATTAAGGCAAAGGGATCCCCTATCCCCTTATTTGTTTGTGCTTGCAATGGAATATTTGACAAGGAGGCTGAAAATGCTCAATGATGAACTAGATTTCAACTACCACCCCAAGTGTGCAAAGATGCAAATCTTGCAACTTGGTTTTGCTGACGATTTGTTACTTTTTTGCAAGGGAGATCTGATATCAGTACCACTAATGTTTAATGGATTTCAAGAGTTTTCAAAGGCATCAGGCTTGAAAATAAACAAGAACAAAAGCTCTTTATTCTGTGGAGGAGTCACACAGGGAAATCAAGAAGAGATGCTAAGATCTCCGGGGATACAAAAAGGGGAATTGCCTGTAAAATACCTTGGAGTTCCACTAAGTACAAAGAGAATATCAGTTGCTCAATGCCAACCATTGATTGAGAAGATTGTAGGAAGAATAACTTCCTGGACTACCAGATTCCTATCCTATGCAGGAAGAGTACAGCTTATAAAAAGTGTGCTGTTTGCAATACAGACCTACTGGGCACAAATTTTTGTGATGCCAAAGAAGATTGCAAAATCAATAGAAGCCATTTGCAGGAGTTTTCTGTGGACAGGAGAGAGCAATATTTCCAAAAAAGCACTATTAGCATGGGAGAAGATATGCATGCCCAAGACAGCAGGTGGTTTCAACATCATGCACATAGCATTATGGAACAAGACAGCAATATGCAAGCACTACTGGGATGTATGCAGAGAGAAGAATAAGCTGTGGATTCAGTGGATTCATAGATACTATATTAAGGGCAAAGGAATCTGGGGATTACAGGTGAAACAAGCCTCTTGGATTGTGGGGAAAATACTAAAGGCAAAGGACACTCTTGAACTAGCAGGTTTCAATTATGATGATGTAAAGAGAACCAAGAAATGCAGTATCAAAGCAATATATCATTGACTGCGAGGTAATTTTGAAAAGGTAAGCTGGAAGAAAGTTGTGTGCCAGAACATAGGATGTCCACGATGGGTATTCATGCTAACACTGACGGCTCATGGCAGATTATACACGAAAGATAGATTGCAGAAATGAGGAATACAAGTAGAGGATGAGTGTGTACTATGCAAGACAGAAAAAGAGAGTATTCAACATATGTTCTTTGAGTGTGATTACTCAAAAGCTCTATGGCTCAAGTTGTTGAACTTGCAAGGTATCAAAAGAAGAACACAGGGATGGGATCAAGAATTAGCCTGGGCAATATACTTCACCAAGCGGAAGAGCCCAAGTTCAGAGCTGTTCAAGACGACTCTAGCTGCAGCTGTGTACTATATATGGCAAGAACGAAATATAAGACTCTTTCAAGCCAAAGAAAGGAGTGGGAAATGTTATGCAATCAGATTGTGCAAGAGGTTCATTGTAGAAACAACAAATGCTTAGGTACTTTGTTGAATAGCTTGGATTGGTACCCTTGTAATGTATGAATATCATGGAAAGAAGAAGGGGGGGGGGGGGGAAGAATAGAAATGTAGGATGAAATGTAAGGGTTTTTGTTGCATTACTTGTAAATATTATTCCCTGGTAAATAGAAATTTCATTACCAAAAAAAAATAACTTAGAAGCTCATGGAAATTAATTGGAAGATAGGAGGGACAAAATTGGATGTCAACAGAAGGAACTGGTGTTGCTGCTGACATTGGTTCTCAGGGTCTTTTCTAATACTCTGATCAAGAATAGCTTCTGATCCTATGTTCAAAAATTTCTTGATCCTCCACAAAGGGTCGATAAAATAAATGTAGACTAGGGGTTGTTATGTGTCTTATTTCTTAAATATTTACTTTCTCACATATTGTTATATATTCTTACTAGTTGTTAGGCTAAAGTAATTTAATCTTTTTGTATGTAGGATGAATCAAGCGGCAGCTCTTAAGAGAAAAGTTCTGAATCCAAACAAATCTCAAAGTTCAATGAAGAATATAGGTTTCGATTTCCAATACCGATCAAGTGCTGAACTACCCAAAAGATTTCAGATTAAGAGAGAAAAGCTTGCAAGTGATCGCAACGATAAAGCTGCTAAAGAGCATGCATTACTTGGAGTTAAAAGGAAGAATTATATGCCTGCAACATTTGAAGGACAAAGTAGACAGAAGTTAACTCAATCCGATGTGTCAGTTCAAAAGTTAGGAAGGAATAGATTACCGGTGTACGAATCAATCCAATCGTCTTCAAGGGAAGATCTGAACACTTCACATAATATTGCAAGTAAAGGACAAATTAAACAAAGGTCAATTCAATTGGAGAAGCCCATTCAAAAGCAAGGAATGAGTAAATTACCTGTGCCCACATCCATGATCCAATCATCTGCAAAGGTAGATCCTAACACTTTACATATGCTTAGAAGAACACAAGGTGAAGGAGAGAAACAACTTGATATTCAGGAGCTACAAAATTGCAAAACGGTAAAGACAAACTCAGTCCTACCATCGATGAGTGTTAATCAATTTCTAAAAAAATATGGGATACAAGTCGGTGGTGAAAAACATCCTGATAATCACCCAGAAAATGAAGTCAGATTTATGTCCTCTCCTATTATTGATGAGCGTGAAATAGAATTGGATAATTCTGTTACACAAGATGAAGTTGGTGACGATGAATTTATTGGAGATGAGGACATGAACATCGATGGTGCTGCAGGTGGTATGTCTTAAACCTTATAATTATTCTACATATTTTGATTTTTTTCTTCTTACGTCTTGCTTGTTATATCAATCTAGGGACATCAGAGAAGAAAAGATTTCGAGGGCAAACAACATGTAGGAATATTCATGCAAGAAGTTTTGAAGAAAGAGAGGAGGTGACATTTGATAAAGGACAAGCAGTTAGACCAACTGACAAGAGAGTGTCTGATTTGACCAACTTTTTAGGAACAATTGCAAGGAATCCAAGATTTATCCCCTTGGTGCATACTAGTTGGCATGCTGTGTCAAAGGATATTAAGCAACGAATGTGGGAATATGTCAATGTAAGAATAATTAATTTTTCAATTATATATATTTTGTATTTTTCCTACTAAGAAGATATATATATATATATATATATATATATATATATATATATATATATATATATGTGTGTGTGTGTGTGTGTGTGTGTGTGTGTGTTGTTTTGCACAGTCCAAGTTCTTAATTCCAGCTGAAGGAGAGAAGTGGGTAATGACTGGTCTTCGTGATGCTTGGAAGCGACACAAGAGGAATATTAAGAAGAAATATTTTGATAAAAATGCTACTATTGAACAAATGCTACAAAATTGTCCCAATGAGATACCTGAAGTTCAGTTCCGTCAATTGATTGAGTAATGGATGACGAAGATGTCCAAGTAAGATTAAGCCGTGCATTTCTAAATTTCTACGTATTGTTGCATATATATTGTTTCATTTTTTATTAATTAATATGCTTCTTTTGTTGTTAGGCTATGTGTCCAATTAAATTCTGAAAATAGGAAAAAACAAAAGTGGAGGCATCGGGACCTATTAATTTTGCAAGAGTGCGTGTGGCATTGGTAATATTTAGTCGACACTTTGTAATCTGACTTTCATTTCTTTTTGTACTTTGTCGGAACACAGTGATGTTTTTTTATATCTTCTTTGATGTAATTTGTAGTGCGCAACCAAAGAGAACAACGAGGAACCATCAAAGTCTGAAATGTTTATTACAACTCGTACAAAGAAAGGGAAGGATATTCATACGGATACTCAAGTTGCAATAGTAAGTCATGCTGCAAGTTAAGTCTTGTTATTGTATTTTCTCTCTTTAACTGAATGTGTTTCTTCAATATGGTTTTATTTGTACAAGATGTTAGATATTTGTCAACCCTTCTCAAATAATATGATTATACCTGCACAAGATTTTTAATATGATGTTGCCTGCACAGAATTCTCCATTCTGTATATGTGAGTCATAAATGTGGAAAGAAAATAAATATTCAGAAGTAAATGATATTATTTGTTTCAGAAGTAGTCATTTGGAGCAGATACTCGTTGATTTGTAGTAGATTTCAAAAGCGCGTCAAAGGAATTCGAGCAGAATTCTTTTGAGACAGTAATTCGACCACCTGGAACACTTACTGTTTACCTGTGTTTGCCGACTTGGAGATGTTATTTTGTCTAGTAGAAGCTCGAACCACCATTGTCCAGTCTTCCCCAGTTGATTTCCTTGTTATTCCATCGTCCTTAGATTTAACATCCTTTGATCCAGTAACTTATCTAGCAGTTTCCCCGTTATTGCTGAAATTTTCAACTTGCAAAGCAATCTCACGATCCTCCTTGTCACTTTTAGGTTCAGCAGCTGCTTGTGAATCTTCCTTTTGCATAACCTGCTCGCTTCCATCCTTCAAAAGAGCTGTTTGTGCACCAGCAGTAGATTGATTAGCAATTAGCTGATTAGCATCTTTAGCTTCCACACCTGTTGATTTATCAGTTGTTTTACCCAATGTATCAGTAGGTACATCACCATCTGTCGCACCAGCTTTTGCCTTCTCATGTGCAAACTACTGTACATTAGTTTGCCCCTGTCCTTTTTCCAGTCACCTGGACCTGTAGCAACACCAGCCTGCTCGTTAACCTCCAGTGCGCTGCACCTCAACTTTAGATTTCTCAAGATTTTGCACAGCCTCCGACTTCTTCCGATTATTCCTCATAGGCACAACATTGTCCATAGCGACTGGACATGAGTTACTCTGCCCAGCAATAGCTACATCCTGTGAAAATCTAGCAAAAGTTGTTTCAACAGAACTATAGCAGTACTAGACAGCTGCTACATGTGATGTCTTAAACGGATTTTCATCATACTCATGATCCCCCTGATGTGATTTTGAAGCCTGTGTAGCAGTTGTAGTATTAATCTGCTCTCCAACCCTTCCATCACTGTCACGACCCAAACCCCGCACTGGTCGTGATTGTGCCTCTCGTAAGATGAGGCCAGCCAACTAACCCAACTTCTTTTCAAAGTAGTTAAACATAATTAAACAGCTTAAATATGACTTAATAATGTTAATTAGCGAAGATACAACCCGACACACCCCAATCGGGGTGTCACAAGTCATGAGCATCTATCAGAATGTAAGTCCACTACAAGGTCAAAATATACAAAAAAAAAAACGGAATAATGAACAAAAGAGAGAAACATAGTGCTGCGAACGCTGACAGTCACCTCCTTAACTCATATAATTAGCCTCTGATCGGCCAAACCGCTACCGGGTGAATAGATACCTGATCTGCACACGAGGCAGGAAGTAAAGTGAGTACTCCAACTCAGTGAGTAATAAAGGTAAATAACAACTGAGCAGTAAGAAATTACGTAAAGCAAACCATCATGTTGTATAGAAGCAGGTACAATCCTTTGAGAAAACAGTGAAGCTGTGAAATCTTGGATATATTCTTGGCTCAGTTTAAATCTCTTTTGAAATGATCTTTTCAACAGCTACGAAATGATTTCAAAATAGTTAGTGCTGATAGCACCGAAAATCCGCCCTCGGGCTTAACTACCACAGTATAACAGAAAAGACAAGTAAATATGCAAGATGAGCACATAAAAGTTCGCCCCTCGGCAATATCTCAAAAACAGTACCAGCCCTCGGGCTCAATATTAATCTCTCAGAACAGTATCAGCCCCTCGGCTCAGTATCAGTCACTCGGCATAATATCAGCCCCTCGGGCTCACTCTCATATCACATGTACCCACGCTCAGTATGGGTGTGCAGACTCCGGAGGGGCCCTTACGGCCCAAGCGCTATATCAACATAAGGCCTGAAAGCCTTTCACATCACTCGAGGCCTGAAAGCCTCCTCACATCACACTCGAGGCTTGAAAGCCTCCTCACATCACACTCGAGCCTGAAAGCCTCCTCACATCACACTCCAGGCCTGAAAGCCTCCTCAGTCCAGGAAACATCATAAGCCCCTCGGGCATCAATAAGATAGTAGTGCTCAGCCCAAACAACAGTGGATATCATTTAGTCTCAAAAAATTCAATTAAATGGCTGAGTTGTAAAAAGTATAATCAACAGGACTGAGTTCAAATAGTATATCAAATAGTGAGGAAAGAGTATAAAAATCCACGAAGGACTCAAGTAGTCGGCACTAAGCCCAAAATGTGGCAATCAGCCCAATCATGATAATAACAAATAAGTTCAGTCAATACGCGGTAAATCATCATCGGGACGGACCAAGTCGCAATCCCCAACGGTGCTCTACCCCATGCTCGCTATCCGGCAGATGCAAGTCACCTCAATATAGCAACTACAATGTGCAGTCCGGGTTTCAAAACCCTCAGGATATCATTTGCAATCATACTCACCTCGAACCGGCGAAATTTCTAGCCCGCGACGCCTTTGCCCTCAAATCACCTCCACACGCGTCGAATCTATCCAAAACCAGAGCGAATACGTCACAATATGCTAAGGAACAAAGCCCAAGCGAAAATAATCTAAATATATTTAAAATCTCAAATTAGCAAAACCTGAGCCCCGGCCCACTTCTCGAAACTCAGAAATATTCATATTATTAGATTCCTCATCCCCACGAGTTCATACATATCAAAAATTCTCAAATCCGACCTCAAATGGTCCTTCAAATCCCAAATCAAAAGTCCATTTTCCCAAGCCCTAGTTCTTCAATTTTAGGCTTAATTTCCATAAATTTCAAGTTAATCTCACATAATAATCGTGTTTTAAGATCATAGAACTCACCTCCAATCAATCCCAGTCGAAATCCCTTCAATTCCCGTCCAACGTCTCAAGGATGATCAATCATAGGAAAAATGACCAAAATCGCGATGAAGTGACTTAAACATTCTCCCAGCACTGACCATCCCTTCATCACGATCGCGGCACAACTCGCGATCGCGAAGCACAAATCATCAGGCCCTCCAAATTACTCTACGCGAATGCGGTGAGGCCCACGCGAGCGCGATACTCAGAACTGCAAAAACTACGCGAACGCGGATAAATCCACGCGAACGCGATGAACAAAACCTCAGACCCCAAATTCCTCTACGCGATCGCGATTGCACTCACGCGAATGCGATACATTGCATCCCAGCCTTCCGCGAACGCGAAGCCCTATCGCGAACGCGAAGGCTAAATCCTTGGCCTCCCTCAGTCCTTCTACGCGATCGCGATTCACCACCACCGATCGCGAAAGCTTATTTCTGCAGCACCCGAACACAAAAATCTGCAACTTCAAAATACCAAAAATGGTCCGATTGACCATCCGAAACTCACCTGAGGCCCCCGGGACCTCAACCAAAGCACAACACGTCCTAAAACTTCATTCAAACTTGTTCCAATCATCAAAACACATCAAACAACACTAAAATCATCAATTCTCACTGAATTCAAGCCTAAGTTCTTCAAAAACTTCCCGAAATACGCATTTGATCAAAAAACCAACCAAATCACCTCCGAATGACCTAAAATTTTACACCACACATCCAAATACCTAACGAAGCTACAGCAACTCTTGGAATTCCATTCCGACACCTCGATCAAAATCTCACCTATCAACCGGAAATCGCCAAAATTCTAAATTCGCCAATTCAAGCCTAATTCTACACCGGACTCAAACCAATTCCGATCACGCTCCTAAGTCACCAAATCATCTAACGAAGCTAACCAAATCGTAAAAACTCCAATCTGAGCTCATATACAGATAAGTCAACTCTCGGTCAAACCTTTCAATTTAAATCTTCAACTGAAACTTTTCTTCAAATTCATTCTCAATTCTTCTGAAACCAAACCACGATCTACATTAGTCATAAACACATCATACGGGCAAGTCATGCCCGGGAACTAGCGATCAAAGTGCAAAAGCTCAAAACGACCGGTCGGGTCGTTACAATCAACATTCTTTCAAAGCCCTCTTCTCCTCAAAAATAGACGCAAATCACCACTGTATTTTTCCCCAACAGCATGTTCATGACAGCGCTGCATATGTTGAGAAAACATGAAATAATGCAGAAGTTTGGCAACAGAATAATGTGGGTACTTGGGAAAAATCAGTTCTGTTTATTTGAAACTTCATATTAAAATGGTTATGATCATGTCAATGAAAAATCTATTGACATTCTTGCTAAATTTTGAGTGTGTTAAACTTTATTTAATCTGACTTGACTTGTTAAAACTTATTTTAGTGTTCGATCTATCTTGACTTGTAAGTGATGTGCAATAATATTTTTTTGACAGTCTGAACTTCAGAATCGCTAATGTTCTGGAGAAACAACAGATGATGCATTTAGGGCTGTATTTGAAAGAGCAGCCTGGTCGGGTTAGATGCTATGGTAGATCGGTGACGACAAACTCTCTGAAAAAAGATGAAGAAATCACCAGCTTAAACAAAAAGCATTCCAACGAAATAACTTCTCTGAAGGAAGAAATGAAGGAAATGATGAGGGAAGAAAATGCGATGTTTTTTAGTCAATTTGTGAAAAACAACCCTGGACTAGATTTTCATGATATACAAGGGTGTGTTGGATCTATATTCCTTCACCTTTGATGCAAGTAGTGCACGAGCTATGAGAGACAAAAATCTACCACATTCTTCTGGCTCAACTCATGCCCCGAGTATTGAAAAGGTATTTATATTTTACAATTCCAAAACTACCTCAATCTTAAGTAACTTACAAAATCATGCTTTCTAAGTGTTGTATAGAAACTGAATCTATTGCCATGACTAAATTCTAGTACTTGTGCCATGAAAATCAATCTTTGTGCATTGGTTTTTATGAATGCAAAATACAATAAACCAGATGATCTTTAGAAGTAGTTAGCAGTTGAAATATTTTTAGTCTTCGAAAAAGTTGGTCCCCTAATTTAACTGTCACGACCCAAACCCCGCACTGGTCGTGATGGCGCCTCTCGTGAAGACGAGGCCAGCCAACTAACCCAACTCGTCTTCAAAAATAATTTAAACATGAATAACAGTCAAAATGTGACTTAATAAAATTAATTAACGGAATTCACCACCACAGCCCAAACAGGGTGTCACAAGTCACGAGCATCTATCAGAGTATAAATACAACTACAAGACCTAAAATACCAAACCGAATAGTAAACCAAAAGAGAGAAAAATGGTGCTGCGAACGCAGCAGTCACCTCGCTACTCCTATAGCTGTCCTCTGATCAGCAAAACCCGCTACCGGGTGAACAAATACCTGCATCTGCATGCGAGGTGCAGGGAGTAAAGTGAGTACTCCAACAAGTGAGGTAATAAGGGCAAATAATAACTTGAGCAGTAAAAATCACGTAAAGCAAACCATCATGCTATATAGGAGTAGTGTATTTTGAGAAAAACAGTGAAGCTGTGAAATCTTTAGAAATATCTTAGCTCAGTTTAAAACTTCTTTAAAAATACTTTTTCAACATTTTGTAAGCAAATGCAATTCGAATAGTACAGATAAGCACAGAATTCCGCCCCTCGGCACCACACTCAATTAACAAATAATGTCAGGCAATCCAGTAGATATCACATGAAGTAACACAAACAACAGTAAGGCAAGCAAATAAGATAAAATAAACACACAGAACAGACTAGTTGCACACCTCTTTTTCATACACCCGCAAGGGTATAAAGGAGTTTTTCCAATTGAAGGACAATCGAAACGGGATTTGTTTATTAAGATTCAGAAGTCGCCACTTGGGAGATTTTAGCTGTCCCAAGTCACCGTTGAATCCCGAATCGAGGAAAATATGACTCTGTTAACATTTTGCGAACCAGAAGTCCGGGTAAGGAATTCTGTTAACCCGAGAAGAAGTGTTAGGCATTCCCGGGTTCCGTGTTTAGCACGGTCGCTCAACTGTCACATTTGGCTTGTTTATTTGATTTTGGTACATGTTTTGACCTATGTATTTTTAACTCTGAACCGCTTTTATATATATTATTTTAAGAGAATTGCAACGTCGTGAAAAACACATCTCAACACGTCACATAAATGCCACCGCGGTTTTTGACACATTTCGACTTCGTTGAGATTTGGATTTGGTCACAAATGTGCACCCGTATTGAGGAAGGTAAAATTATTTAAATTGCGTGCCTAAAAAGGACTAACGCGATTATCTTTGGAGGCCGTAAAATTTGCTAAATGGCCCATCCCGAGATCTAAGTATTTTAATTCAACCATTTGTTGAGGGCCGCAATTTATGCATTTCTACTTGGCGAGGTCGTCTCATTTTATTAGTTAAAGGGCAAACCTAAAGCAACTATATTTTCTATCTTTTATTTATCCCTAATAATGAAGAAAAAGTCCTAATTATTTAATATTACCTAATAGTATTACGTTTGGATCCATGAACTCATATGAGTCTATGTCTTTAATCATTTTGGGCTTGAAAGCAGCCTGTATGCAAGACTCTATCCAGGTGCGAAAGGCAGGTCAATTGTGGCTTGGGCCCGAGTCCAAATGAGAAGGGATTCATAATAGGACCTGGCCCTCGTCGGGCTCAACTGGTTTCAAACAGGCTGCTAACCTAAGCTAACAATTATGCAGAATTCTCGTTCAAACAATGAGGACATGCTAAATTACTTCAAATTATTCTAACTCGGCACTCATTGATAGTGATAAGGAAGAGCAATAGCATACTTGTTCAAATTAACAGGAAATAAGCTATTAAATACTACTAATGGCGAAAAAGCAAATGAAAAGGCTAAGCGTACCTGATTGCTTCACTAATACTAAGGTAACAAATTAATAACAATGAGCACACTTTATTCATATTGACAACTAAAGTAATCCACTAACAATCTACTAGTATTCACTAACTAATGCAATCAAGCTGTTGGAGATGTACATTCAACTGGAAATCAAAATCAACACTATTTCGAATTTTTATTTTTTAAAGCAAAATGCTAAACTAAGTACGGTACCTATTATACTGAACCTACAGCCTACGATCACCAATTAAAACAATCCAAAACAGTCCGAATTATACAAACAGTCCTGACCAACGCTAATTACACAATTACAAACTGACTTTTGTTACTAATGTCCAGGTTCACTTACGGATAATGATCAACTAAATAAAACAACAGAAAAAATTTGAAGTATAATAAGCTATTTAAAGGCAAATCTACAGCAGAATCAGCTTAATTTCATCCATTTGACATGAGAAAGCTATATTGAGCCAGTTCAAGGCATGTACCTGAAACGGAAATACAATAAAGAGAAGTGATCAGCAACTAATAAACAGCAACAGTTCACAACAATGTATTTCAACA